>NC_051080.1:60435413-60735413 GCF_004664715.2 Peromyscus leucopus | reverse complement strand
GCACTCCTCAATGGCCTCTGCATCAGCTGCTGCCTTCAAGTTCTTTCTCTGCTCGAGTTCCTGTCCTGACTTCCTTTGATGATGAACTATGATGTGGAAGCATAAGCCAAATAAACCATTTCTTCCCCAAGTCACTTTGGTCATGGTGTTTCATCACAGCAATAGTAACCCTAACTAAGATGGGAGAGAGTAAAATCACAATGCAAATGATATTATAATAAAACCAGGGCCTTTCAAGGATGCAAACCCTTTACTGGTGGGCTTGTGTGACGATGAAGGAAGTCCTGGAATCCTGTTTTCTCCTTCAGTAGAAAGAACCTAAGGGCATCTTCAAGAATGTAGGTGTCCTGGCTTTCAGGAGACATAGCTCTCCAGGTGCTGTTGGCATTCTCTTGGCTCCTTCATATTGAATTTCTTGCCCACCTGGTCTTGTATGGGCATCTCAGGTTCCAAGTGTCTGAAACCAAGTTCAAGTTTTTCATAATTTTACATCTGTGTTACATAGGTTGGTAGATGACACTGCCTTTTTAATTCAAGTAGAACAAATCAGAAACCCTGTTTTTGAAAATGCCACTTGTATTTAAAATGTGAGGGGGTGTGACTATGAAAGGGGATCATCTATATTTATTTCATTTACAGGAGAACCCAGAATCAAAAAAGAAAGAGTCATTGTTTCCCAGGAATTCGTATTGTTTGTGCTGGATCTCACTTAATGAATCTTACTGTCTTGCAGTCTGTCATCATCCTCTTAAATCCATTTGTGGTCTTTGTTTTAGCTAAAACCATTGTCATCTCCACTTAGCAATTGGATTCTCCATCCTTCCATTTGTTTCTGGCAGAGGAAGGCTCCTTCCTCTCCTTCTGGGTTCAGGGGAGGACATCTTTCCTTACTGTCCTATACCTTGGATCTGTCCCCTTACTCCTCCTCTCCAAACTCGGAAGCCCTGCTGAGGTCAAAGCCCCTACACACATTCCTCACTTTTGGCTACAGAATTTTGTTCAGAAAAACTCTAAGCGCACCCTTCAGTGAATAGTTTGTCTGACATGGGGGCATGAGCAGTGTTTTCCCCTAGTTACTGCACTTTGCTGGTCCCAGCTTGGACCTTTTCATTCATTTTTTCCCCTTGCAGATGTGATACATCCTGTGTTTTAAACAATTAAACATATTGCCACCAACTCTGTTCTCCAGAAACCACATTATCATTTGTTGACAGAACAATTTCCAGATCAGGGTTTGAGGGGAAAATAAGCCCACTGAGAGTTAACTCTAGGGACGTTGCAAAGATGGCAGTTTATATACCAAAAAACTTCCTTAACGAAGTTCAGAGACGTTGTTAGTGTCTCCAGGGTGGGTCACTGACCAGCCTCACTGTAGCTGGTCTTTGTCACTCCCATCACAGTGTATTGTCTCTCTGAGAACAGCCACATGGGGAGAAGCTCGGTGCTGGCTCAGGCTTTCTAACGAGGACTAATATTCTTTGGCATTTGTCCCAGGGCCTTCTCTTGAGGAGTATGGTCAGCTTATAGAAAACGCTCTCTAGAAATATGAGAGTCAATAGTCAATGAGTCTCCCCTTTGCCAGCTCAATCTTCATTCTAGTTGATAAATTCTTATAAATGGAATTTTCTTTGGGCCTCTGGCTCAGAAATAATGACACGGGAGACTTCTTTTTCATTATGAAAGCTCAGCCTATAGCTTAGGATTGTCCCACTAGCTTTTATAACTTAATTTAACCCATAATTTTCACTAATCTACATTCTACCACGTGGCTCTTACCTTTTTCCCATTCTGTGTGCCCGCCTCATTCCGAATCTTGATGGCATCTCCTCCTCACCTCAATTATCTCTCTCTCAATTGCCTCTCTCTGCCCTGAAGTCCCGCCTAACCCTCCTGCCGAGCTATTGGCCATTCAGCTTTTTATTTACAGCAACCACAGCAGCACATCTTCACATAGTGTACAAATATTTCACAACAAATCCTCCTGCCTCCCATCTTGAAAGGTTTTTTAAATTAAAATAAAAAAAAAAGAAAGAGGTTTTCTTTAACTATCAAGCAAAATAATGGTTCTCACTATGGCATTTTCCTTTCTTTCCTTCTATTTTTTTGGTGGTTTTTTTTGTTGTTGTTGTTTGTTTGTTTATTTTTGGCAAGGTCTCTCCATTATGTAGCTCTGGCAATGTAGTCCTGGAACTCACTACGTAGGTAGACCAGGCTGGCCTTGAACTGACAGAGATGTACCTGCCTCTGCCTAGATAAAAGGCATGCACCACTCTGCCCCGTTCACTGTGGCGTTTTATAATGCCTCTCTTCCTGCTGACTCTCCTTCCCACTGCACTCTGTTCACCCATTTGTACCGCCCCCCACCACTCACCCCATTCTACTCTCGTGCCATGTGTAGTCTACAGGCACTTGGGCTTGGGAACCCCCACCACAGTCTTGAAAACACATTCGTGCTCTTTTCCCTTCTCATTTTATTTTCCCCACTCTCTCCTTTTTGGCTTCTGGAGAACACCAGCAAATAAACCACCAAAAGTCCTGGTTCTCTCCCGGACTGTGTGGACGTGCAAATGGAGACGCTGAACTGAGACAGTGCTGTGGATCTCGACAACTGACAGCTATGTACTTAAACAACACAGTGCACAGTTACTGCCTCTCAGATGAAAGGCTTCCTCGGGTCTGTCTGCCTTGTGACAATTATGATGAGGATACCAGGAGATTTATAAGGCTGTATCAGAAAGAGCAGAACATTATGGATGCAACTCAAAAGCAGCTTTACTATTTTTATTCCATGCACCTACAGAAGAAGGAATTTCTTAAATCTTGCTTAATGGTAGTTTTAGTGAGAAAAACAAACAACCAACAAACATTTTCATGATTTTATTCTTTATTTTATTTTGTCCATGTCCTATATGTGAATGTATGGTGATACACTCACCTCTATTACCCTCTGATTACCCACCTTGGTTTTCCGCTAAACACCTTCTTCCCACCTAGTCCTCCCATGGCTATACCATTAGAGAAAATGACACTCCCACTCCCAGTAACCATTAACAGTCATTTGATCTGCAAGAAAAGATGGGACCTCAAGGCCACATCCTTTATCCATGGTGTGAAGTTGGAGGAACCAATAGGGGATTATTCATAGTGCCTATGTGTGGATGGTTGCCATAGCAATGTCATATCTGGGTGGCAGCACGTCATGACACTCTTCTCCATGCCCTGGCTCTTAAATTCCTTCCATCCTCTATTCTTGGAGTCTCTGGGCCTTGTGGGGAGAGGATAAAAACGTGTCCCATTTAAGGTTGAGCACTTTCAGTCACTTCTCAGTGCTTTGACCACATATGAGTCTGTGTGTGATTGTCATCCTCTGCAAAAAGGACCTCCTGTGCTCTAGACTAAGAGGAGCACTAGTCTATGAGAATAAACATGAATATTTAGAAGGCAGTTTGACAGCATATTCATTTAGGGATGAAATAGTAGTGTATTGTACTGGATAGTTTTATGTCAACTTGACACAAGCTGAAGTCATCCAAGAGGAAGGAAACTTAATTAGAAATGGCCTCAGTAAGATCAGGCTGTAGGCAGGCCTGTAAGGCAATTTCTTAATTAGTGATAGATGGTGGTGGTCCTGGGTTCTATTAGAAAGTAGCTAAGCAAGTTATGAAAAACAAGCCAGTAAGCAAACCCTCCTTCATGGCTTTTGCATCAGCTTCTGCCTCCAGGTCTCTGCCCTGCTTGAGGTCCTGTCCTGACTTTCTTTGCTAATGAACTGTGATGTGGAAGTGTAAGGCAAGTAAATGCTTTTCTCCTCAACTTGCTTTTTGTTCATGGTGTTTCAGTGCAGCAATAAAAACCCTAACATGTATTCTTCTCTTGGGCTCAGGCTCTCCCCAGTCATAGACTTCTGACCAGGCCTGTAGTATCAGGTGTGTATTCCCTCCCAGGGAGCAGGCTTTAAATCCAATCATGAGGTGGTTGGTTATTCCCAAAATAGTTGTATCAAAGTTGCACCAGTGGACAAATCTCACTGGACAGATCAGTGCTATAGTACACATGGTATATGGTACTAACTTGAGATAATTGTCTCATTACCTAGTAAATAATTTCAACATGTAATGAAACACACTAACCCTCTATGTAAATAGGAATTATTTTGTTGAAAGAGATCACATTTAAATGTATTAAGGGTTTATTTGTGTGTGTGTGTGTGTGTGTGTGTGTGTGTGTGTGTGTGTGTGTGTATTAGAGGGGATGGAATTAATACATCAACAATCCCAAGAACTAGAGTGCGTATGATAGGACCTCATTAATTCTGATGATCAATGCCCCTGAGTTGGTCTTCAAGCCTATCATGCTCTCCTTCCAGTTCCTTTCTCACACCTGACAAATAACATTTCCAGAGACAAATAACCTCGCTGCTTTGCTTCTTCCACCTATTAGTTTCTCACTTCCAAAGAAGTAATTATGTGATATAAATTATGATCCTTATGAATCACTCCCTGTACACCCATGCTTATCTTTTATCTCTTCCCTGCTTTTAATACACTCTATGCCTATCAGTGTGTGTGTGTGTGTGTGTGTGTGTGTGTGTGTGTGTGTGTGTGTGTGTGTACGTGGAAGCCAAAAGACAATACTGACTGTCTTTCTCAACTTCATCTCTATTTTTGAGGCAGGGTTTCTCCCTGAACCTGGTACTCAACAACTGTTAGATTTGTGGGCTAGCAAGCCTTAGAGACTCTCCTGTCTCTGCCTCCCCAATGCTGTAATTACAGGTGTATGCTATCTTGCCTAACCTTTGACATGGGAGGGAGGGATCTGAACCCAGGACCTCAGGTTTGTAAAACAGGCACTTCATTGAATGAACCATTTGCCCAGCCCCAGGAAACAATTTTGTAAAGTCTTTAAGTATGTCATTAATGCATTCTTTTCCCTTCGTGCCCATGTTAGTCCTGCAATAGGCTTGCAACTAGAACCAAGTTTTATCAAATTATTTGTTGTTGTTTTGTTTGTTTGTTTTGGTTTTCGAGACAGGGTTTCTCTGTCTTGGATCACTTTGTATATCAGGCTGGCCTCAAACTCACAGAGATCTGCCTGCTTCTACCTCCTGAGTGCTGGGATTATAGGCATGCACCACCACCACCTGGCAAGTTTTATAAAATTCTTAATTAAGGCATTCTTTAAAAGTCAAAATTTTCATGAAAGTGTAAGTTATATAGGCTAAGAGGTTTTGTGTTTTAGTGACCACTAAAGATGTCCCCGTAGTAATCCCTGGAGCTACCACCTGGATCATGAGCTTTCTGAGGACAAGGTCCTCTTTGTCTTGTTCCCTTAGACATCCATAACTCTTTGCCTGGAGTAAAATATTACATTCAATTATATGGAAATATACATATTAAACCATTGTGAAGTTCATATGACTTAACCTGACAGATTCTCAATAAATGGATGCTGAACACATATATTTAGGGAGAGTTATTTTAAATAGGGGTTTGCAAGAATTCTGTTCTTGTCTCTTGCTATTACCTAACCAGAGAAATAAGGCAGATAAAATGTGGGAGGATTATTACAGCTAAAAGCCATTTTCCCTCTAACTTTTTGCCCTGTGAATGCAGCAGAAGCACCTGGAATATAAATAATACCAGAGTTATGAAAACAGGAAAAGGAATGGGGATCTTATATCAGAAAGGGCTTTGCTAGAATTAGCCTATGTATCCTGTCATGATTCCCACAGGTAGACGCTATTTTTAATTCTTGTTTTACTGACTAGGAAATCAAGAGAGAGGGAGTTTAAGTAGTTTCCTCAAGTCAGATTTCTTGCTAGCAGAGGTACTCAGATTCAAGCTTAGTGGGGTGACTCTGAACTCTACCCTCCATTGCCTTGGAGAAGCAGCAGTCCCAATAGAAGCATGGCAGTATAGGTTGAATTAGAAGCTACTTGTGTCTATCTGTCCTTGTTGGGATTGAAATTTCTGAGCCATGGCATGCTAGGCAGTTAATATACTGAAATCCATAACAGTTTTGTGGAAAAACAGTTCTGATGATAATAACTTTTGCTGAAAAGCAGTAAGTTATGTTTTCTGCAAAGATTGGAGCTAAAACTTCTTGCCAGATGACAGGCATTTTACAAGACTGATAAATTTTAACAGTTTGTGAAGGTCACAGAAAACAAGAAGCAGAGAGAATGGGCTTGGTTAAAATAAAATGACAAGATTGGTCACTGGTTACTAGCGTTCACTTCTTTCTCTGAAGACTCAGATTTTGTTTGTAGCACCCAAATGGCAGCTCACAACCATCCATAACTCCAGTTCCATCTTATACTGTCTTCTGAGTTCCCTAGGTACTAGACACACACATGGTTCACATACTTACATGCAGGCCAAACAGTCATATAAATAAATTTAAAATCATAATACCTTTGAATAAATTAAGAGTGCCTACAGAACCAGAGAGGTAAGAAGCAACTGTGGCTACTCTCCTGCTTCTATGATCTTTAAGGTTTTTACTCAAAAAAGAAAAAAGAAAGAAAGAAAGAAAGAAAGAAAGAAAGAAAGAAAGAAAGATAGATAGATAGGGGACACCTCAAAGTAACACAGCATCTAAGAAGTAAACATCTGGGACTTTCTGCCCAGCAGGGAAGCCTTTGAGTGAACTGAGGAAGGTGGACATCAACATGAAGAATGTCTTTGGAAAACCCTCAAAAATGGCCAAAAATTAAAATTACTTCAAATTCCCAATTAAAAAAAAGAATACCTATAATCCATTTTTAATTGTAAAAATATCTTTATTAAAATTTTTTCTTTCCTTTAACATACCAACCCTTGTTCCCCTCAACTGCCCCCCATCCCCTCCTCCATCCAGTGACAGATGGAAGCAGATGCAGGGACCCATAGCTAAGCACTTGGCCAAGAGCCTAGAGTTCAGTTGAAGAGAGGGAGGAAGAATTATAAGGGTGGGGGGTTGGAGGGGTGGTCAGAATCATGATGGGAAAAACCACAGAGCTGATCCAAGCTAGTGGGAGCTCATGGACTCTGGACTGACAGCTGGGGAGCCTGCATGGGACTGAACTAGGCCCTCTAAATGTGGGTGAAAGTTTTATGGTTTGATGTGTTTGTGGGTCTCCTGGTAATGGGACCAAGACTTATCCTGGGTACACAAACTGGCTTTTTAGAGCCCATTCCCCATGGTGCGATGCCTTACTCAGCCTTGATGCAAGGAGGGGCTAGGTCCAGCCCCAACTTGGTATGCCAGCCTGTGCTGACTACCTAAGGGAGACCTGTAATCAATTAAGTACACTTAGCATATTAAAATATCTTGTTGTGCCTTTAAGAATTTAACATTATAGAGCCGGGCGTGGTGGCGCACGCATTTAATCCCAGCACTTGGGAGGCAGAGGCAGGCAGATCTCTGTGAGTTCGAGGCCAGCCTGGACTACCAAGTGAGCTCCAGGAAAGGCGCAAAGTTACACAGAGAAACCCTGTCTCGAAAAAACCAAAAAAAAAAAAAAAAAAAAAAAAAAAGAATTTAACATTATAGACAATTTTCTGAAACTATCATTTTAATAAATCAAATATTTGGGTCCAGACATGATAGACAACTTTGGTGTATGTTTCAGGGTCTTACTTATAACTATAGTCATAAAGAATTAAGAGTAATGTATAGTGGAAGCTGATGACAGTCTTCTGAGACAATATGTGTGATGCTGCTCCATTTCTCACATAAAGTTCTAAAGTGATTATCCTTATGCATTTTGGAGAACTTCTAAATATCAAGAGATGAAACTTATGTGGTGGTTGACAGATACCAAAGATGAGATGTTTTATCTTATCTCACACCACAGAGTAATATCCTTTTTGTTATTGAAAGCACCAGCAATGTTCAGGCTCTCATTGCAATGCCCATTTGCAATTTCCTTACCTATCACTCCAGAAATGAGACAGATGGCAAAGATTCCTCTGGATCTCCACCTCCACAATGAACACCACTCTACAAGCTAAATGGAATTTTGACTCAACTCATCCAAAAGTGATTGTTGTTGAAAAGCACCTATTTACAAGACATATTGGTAGTCACTGCAAATAACTAAAGATGCTGATTATTCCTGCTTTTCAATGTATTCTTTTGGAGTGGACCAGAAGCAGAAAGGGCTGCTTCTGAGCATTCTGCCAGGATTTGATTGTATCAAAAGTTGACAGTTGTCTGTACTCATCGAGTTAATCAAATGAGTGAGTTTGGTAAATACTTATCGTGTAGCTATTCTGTCAACACAGGTCCAAAAAGTAATCTCGTGGCCATTCAACATGTAATGATGAAGTGCTTTCCACGTGCTAGGTACTGTATTGAGGGCAGGAATCTCAATGTAGCACAGCAGAGATATAGTCTTGGCTTTATTTCCAGTGGAAAGATGATAATAAGTAAAAGCAGCAGAGCCTAGGATCAAGTTCATTTCCAGGGCTGGATATTTGCTCATCCAAACATGTTTTCCTCTTTTCTTAACTGGACTCTGCATACAGGAGGCTGATATCTAAGTTCAGCATAAGGGACTCCTTCCCCCTTTCCCTGCCACACTGTGCTACTAGCTGAGCACCAGGAAAAGACAGAAGGTAGGGGAATTAAGTGAGATCAAGTCTTCCCCAGGGAGGTTGTTACAGACTAACAGAGCCCCACATTAGGTGGTCCTGCCCAAACTGTTCCCAAACTCCAATATCTCTTTCATCCTTTAGCTCCTTCAAACTTGCTACAGTTTGGATTTTTTTTTTTTTTTTTTTTTTTTTTGTTCGTTTGATTTTCTTGACAGTCTCATTATGTGGCTCTGGTTGTCCTGGAACTCACTATGTAGATCAGTCTGGCCTCAAACTCACAGAGATCCTCCTGCCTGTGCCTCATGAGAGCTGGGTTTAAAGGTGTATACCACCACACCAGACTTGGTTTGAATCTTGACTGTCCCCCAAAGGCTCATGTTCAGAACCTTTAGCTCTACCATCTGACACTATTTTGAAGGCCATGAAAGCTTTTAGAGGTAGCATCTGGAATGCAGAAATGGGTGTCCAAGAGCAAGCTTTGTAGGTTTTACCTGCTTCCTGCCTGAAATGATTTGAAGAGACTATTGGCTGCCTTATGTGCCTGTCACCATGGACAACACCAGTCCACTATGCCTTCCTTCCTGTGATGAAATTCCTGGAACTGTCAGCCCAAATAAACCTTCCCTTATTTAAGCTGTTTACAGTTTTTTTTTATTTATTTATTTATTTATTTATTTATTTATTTATTTATTTGTCACAGCAATAGGGATAACAACAAAGAGGAGACCCTAGGATTATTTTGCTGTTATTAACCATTGTAGACTGTAGTATTACAGTTTTCACAACTGTTTCTACACCTTGGAAATGAAGGGAAACCTGTTCACAGACCAAAGTTGAAACCCCTCAAGGCCAGGCTAGGTTCTTGTTAACTTCTGTCCACAATACTGTCCAACATAATACTTTTCTTAAGATAAGTATTTTAATAGTAAATGCATGTCTAAGTGTGTGGTGATTTGAATGAGAACAACCCCCATAGGCTTATATGTTTAAATATTCGATGGAACCGTTTGGGAAGGCTTAGAAGGTATGGCCTTGTTGAAGGAGGTGTGTCACTAGGGGGTGAGCTTTAAGGTTTCAAAAGCCCACACCATTCTCCTCAGTTAGTTCTCTCTCTCTCTCTCTCTCTCTCTCTCTCTCTCTCTCTCTCTCTCTCTCTCTCCTTCATGCTTGTAACTTCTTAGCCCCTGCTGCTTTTGTGCTTTCTGAGTTTATAGACATGGACTCACCCTATGAAACTGTAAGCCTCTTAGAATTGTTTCTGCTATAAGTTGCCTTGGTCATAGTCATTGCTTTGCCACAGTGGTAGTAAAGTAAGTAAGACAAGGTAATCCTGAGCTGTTGAAAATATCACAGAGGGTGAAGAAACGGTCACACTAAGAATAAATGAAGGAAAAGTGACAGCAACATTTCTAAGTCTTTGAAAAGCCAGAAAACATTGCCTTCTCAGTTCACATCTCTGCATCAACATTCAGAAGTTGGATCTCCTGGAATAGTTGAACCAACCACTTTAATTCTCATTTGATCATCTGCATAATAATAACAATAAAGTAACTAGCCAAAATTGTTTCATTTGCACTAAGTAACTGATATCAAAGATTCCTGAAGAAGGTCTATATGCCAAATATTAGGTTAGTTAGGACAAGTAATATTTTTTGTGAGTGTATGTATGTATGTATGCTTTGGACGTCAATTAAAGGGATATTGGTTGTAATTGTCATTTTGCATGACTAAATGATACTCAGAAATCAGAAATATGTAATAAAATGCTTGGAAAGTAAATGAAAAAATTGGTCATTATAATATTGATCAGAATAATTTGAGACCTTGATTAGAATAGAACGTATCCATATTTAAAAATCACATCTGGATATTTTCTTATACGGAGCCATTTCGTTTTCCCACTGCTATTCAGAGAATTCTTTTAGTAATCAAATTTATAATTTAAATCTGGACACAGTTCTGGGCTTGGTAAATATGAACAGATAGGGAAAATGTTTCTAATTCTATCTTATTTTCTACACCATATTCTTTTACAGCTTACTGTAAATTAAGCATAAGCTTAAATTAACATTGGTAGTGTCTAAATCAGATTAATTCTTCTGAGTGTCAGTACCTAAATCAGTGAGCACATCCCAAATTTATGATTCAGGTCCCAGAAAATTGTGTAAGGCAAGAAAAGGAAAAGAAAAGACCTGTTTCCCCCATGTGGAGTTGAAGCATGGGAGTGTGGAGACACACACACACACACACAAACTGTGTGGGGCCCAAACTCTGCAGATGAACTTAAAGCCTGCTTTGATGATCTGCAAACAGGGATGTGCTCTTAGCTACTTTGAAGGACTATTGTTCAGGGCTGACTTGAGATCTATGCCTAGTGTTCATCATGGTTGTCACTTACATAGCAAAATTATCTTGAGAATTAATAAAGTTTTGAACTGAGGAAAACATCAAAGTTAGTCTACCATAGATTGAAAGAAAGATATGAGCTTGCATGCTTGAGGCCAAGTGCAAGGTGATGATAGTGGATGGGTATTAAAGATAAGAGTATATAAAGAAGGGTTTCAACAGTATCCTGTGGGTCCAAGTGGGTACTGTGTCATATTTCTTCTTCTCTGTGTGGGACATCCCTGGGTAACTGACATTAAAATAAAATGGCATTTGACAAGGAACCAGGATCCAGGAATCCTTCTCTCTCTGGATACATCACAGTGGATTTTTAAAAAAGGCATTATATCAAAGGGATAATCTGGGAAAAAAATCATGCTGTTCATTTCTAAAAGGTTTTCCACTAAATCCCTATAGAGTCGTCACACCACATGATGCTATCAGAATGCTTTCAGCATGTACTATGCTCAGTAGGATGGCTGGTCTCCTTGGCCTCATTTCTCTAGAGCTACACCCTAATCTCAATTCTTCATCTTAACACAGGATAGTGAATAAAACTGCCCCACAGGAAAGAAAGGAGAACATTTGTTTATTTATCCATGTACTAAACATTCAGTAATATGGTCTGAGTTTCTTGGACTTGATTCTTGTAAGGCAATACATCTCTTTTGTTCAGTATAAGGGGAAAAGAGGAGCCCTGGACACCACATGGTATTTCCTCAGAGTCATTCTCAACAAATCCTGTCTGTCTCTTCATCATTCCCTTTCCATGCGGATATAAAGGGGGTTTCAATTCTCATTCAGTCCTTACTAGTTGTATCATTTTGATGCTATTTTTCTATAATCCATGAGTAGTCATTTGTTTAACTGGAATTGGTGACCTCACTTCAGAGTAATTTAGTGGAGGAAATAAATGATTATAGAAGAAATACCTGAAAATTGGCTAGTCATCACATAGTCTTGATTCTCCCACAAAACTCATTTCAGGTATAGTTGTTTCTTTTTCTTTCCACTGGTCACCTTGATATTAAGTAAACTCTGACACAAACAAAAAAGCAGGGGTCTAACAGATTAAAGAGAAAGGTTAAAATATCAATGGTAAGATGCCAGTATCTGTCCTGGTATACGAGTATTTCTTTGTCTGCCAGGAGTGCTGACTTCCTTCTTATAGAAATGGGTTCTGGAACCCCACTCTCCCTTTCTAGGAAATGGTGATTTTTCCATGTGCAATACATTAAGAATGTGATCAAAGAAATCTAAAGTAACATTACTGCCTGACCTTAGGTGATTAGAAAGGAGTACTTCATTCAACCTGGCCATAGTAGAAATCATGTCATGGTGTCATGGGATTTTAATTCAAAGAAAGAGACAACAGAGGTCAGTCATATTCTGAAGATGATCAGAATGATTGAAGAGACCACTTCTTGGGAAAATCTTTTGTAAGAAAATGAATTCAACACATGGAGAAGACATGCAATACGTTTAGAATACAATGTGGTTTTCTCCCCTGGTTGGATACTGGCTGGCATTTGCTCTTTCTGTTGTTATAATTATTCCAATCGATTTATAGTTTTTTCCCTTTGCCTCACTTAGTTTATGTTCAGCTTTCTGTTACTTTCAACTAGAAAGAAGGTTGTTCAGGAAACACCTTTGTAAAAAGAAAAGATTCCACAAACCAGGCAAAAAGGAGGTGTTTGAATCTGTCTAGAGAGGACCCTAAGTTGGAACTGACCCAGGTATATATATTGTCCTTGCATGGCTGTATTTAGAACACAAATTAAGGGCGATAGAGAAGGTGGGAATGAGGAGAATGCCCAAATGAAACTGTTGACCATTGAAAGGCAGCCAGAGTCAGCATCAAAAATATCAAACACTGCCAGAAATACTGGCACACACCTTTATTAACAGCACTCAGGAAGTAGAGGAGGGAGGATCTAAATGAGTTTGAAGCCAGCCTGGTCTATATAGTGAGTTCTGGGACAGCCAGGGGCTAGCTACATAAAGAACCTGTCTTGAAAAAGTCAAACAAACAAACAAACCAAAACACAAACATATGCACAAAACTAGTCAAGCCAGTACGTCTTCAATGGGAAGTAGATTCAACTTAGTAACTAAGTAGCTAAGACAGAAGGGGTAATTATGAGGCAGACTCCATTACACATATGGAGATTTTCTGGTATTAATGCTCTATAGAGTCTAGTAGTAAATGAATGGATGATCATTACTCTATCTGCAGAAAGGAATGTTGATAAGCTGGGTAATGTAAGAATGGATTTTGCTACTCAAGACAATGTCTATTCAAACAGTAGTGTCTTAATTCTACATTTATGGCATCTCTTGGTCCAATGTAGATAATACATGTTCATAGATGAAGCTCCTAGGCTTAAAAAGAAGCCTAGTTAAGCTAAATCTCTATTTTAAGAACACTAGTCATGTGAAATTTCAAATTCATAGACTCTTTAAACACTGAAGGGTTTCTTCATTCTACAAACTATGGACTGCATTTATCACAGCATTTCTTTAATCAAAAGTGCCCTCCTTCCACTACAGCTAAACACAAGTCAGTTTGTATGTAGCATTTCAGAAAATAATCTGTATGAAGAAAGACAAACCAAGAAGTTCAAATAAGTTTCCAAAGGCATCTATAATCATGTGAAGTTCAGCATGCTGTTCATGATATATAAGAATTCAAGGGTTGGATACAAGTCTATCTCATCTTGGAGCTATAATATTTATTTTACTATTTTGTCAGTTGTCAGATGTTCTCTGTTTACTCATACTTACAATCAAAAGGTTGTGAGCACTTCAGGTATGGTGTTAGCATGCACCACTTGAGGTCATGAATTCACTAACACTACAGCAAGGATAAGTATATGGAAAAGAATGATCATCATGTCTTGGATCAGAAAGATCCTTTAGAATTGAAATCACTTCCCCACTTGTTACTGTATATAAACCTTATTACAATCCTGTGAAACAGGTATCAGTAGAGTATTTTTTTAAGGCTTATCCAGTTTTGATAGGGACATTAAATAACTTGCCCAAGGTCCTGTGGGAGGACTATATCAGGAACCCAGGGTCTGTATACCATTCTTGTGAATGTTTTCCTTCCCAATATGCTACAGCTGCTACACAGCAGAACACCTTGTCTGTCCTTGAGTGAAGTGTCTGAGATATCTCATAAATGACAGTAACAAATCTTCATGAAGGCACTTTCTGGCTTTCCAAGCACGATGTTGCATAACTGGCCTTGGGCTGAACTTCTTGAGAATTGTTTAAAAATCAAAGCCCAGAATATAATTGCCAGTTTCTCAATTAATTGGCCTAAAGCTTTTCTTGAGCCTTCTCCTGCTGTCAGGTAAATGACAGACATCCCTTAATGACTACGTGGTAAATGAACTACTGCTGTTTGCTCAACCTATCTAGCAAAATTTGTTTATTTTACAGCTATAGGACAGAGTAGAAGCTTTGGGCTTCATTTTGCATGAGTAAAACAGAAAGGACATTTAAAATATTTAGCCAATATTTAAGTGTTAGGTATTTTATTTCATTTTTAGAGATCATCATTATATAATATATGAAATATATACTTACTATTTTTATAATTGTATATTTGCTTTGTTGAGAAAATCCTGAGCTGAAAATCTACTAGAGACAAAAGATAATCATATAATACAATGAAATACTTTTTGTTCAATTTTGGATAATTTGGGAAAAAAATAAAATGCATTCAACCCTGTCAGAAATACAATCTTCTGCATTACTCAATATTGGAAAAAGTTAGAATGGTCTCTGAATTTTGTAAAGGAACAAAATGGAAAACCAGCAAAATATATGATTAGCTAGCTAGTTTGTTTAATAAATAACTAGAAGAAGGCGATTATTTTTTGCCATTCAATTTCAATATACTGACTCATCCTTCTCAACGGGGAAGTTTTAGTTATGCATGAGAACTGCTTGAATGAGGAAATGGTTGGTGTTAACATTTTCTCTATATGGTTTTATATGCATATTTATAAGCCCCAAATAATAACAAAATGAAGCATTCATACCAAAGAATGTTGAAGGGCAATATTCAGCAGCCACCAATATCTAAGATTTATGATAATATAACCATGATGATTTTAGTGGTGTTTAGAGAATTCTTTAATGGATGTGTTCCATCTTCAGCTAACTCAAATCTATGAGGAGATAAAGAAAGGCTTGTCTGAATAGTCCTGTTTTAATAGTTGCTCCCAACATACACTCACTGTGTGAATGGTTGTTTGCTTGGGCATATCAATTCAGTCTATATGAGCATATGAACACACCTTTGACTTATTCCTTCATTTTAGAGTTGTTTACATGAGTAATTGAACAGCAAGAATGTTGGACTTTGAAAAGTCCTCTCATAATAGCTGTTGGTTTTGCTTCATTTGCTGTGGTGAAATGGGTAGTCAACTTTCCAAATACACTTCATATTTTCAGCATAATAACCTTTATACCTAACCTCATCTTAATGTATAAAGATTTATACATTTCACCTATCAAAACAGACACTCTCTCTAGTCACAGAATGATATCAGTAAAACGGTATAGCTATGTGTGTTTAGTGTACACAGGTTGTTAGAAAATTTTTTTCCCTGCAGACATTGGACCCATCTTCATGGCCTTGAGGTAGCTGTTTCTCAATGGAAACGATCCAGTTTTGGCACTTTATCTTAGAATGAGATTTGTGTGGGTTGGACTCCAAATGTTAATGAAGTTGCCTAGCGACCACATTTCAGCAGAGAAGAAACTGAGAATTTTGACAACATTTAGCTGCATAGAAAGTTTACCAGGAGTCTGTTGAGAAGTAGGTGGTAGGGAATTTGCAATTTTCATCTGTGTGTCTTCTTAGAATGGGGCTGACTGGTGTGAATGCTTACGAGCATAGTCCTTTCCAACTACTCTCAATTCATACCAGTATTCAGTAGCCTTCTGTCTAAAATGTGGATCAGGAGTTCATCTGAAAGGTCAATGAACAAATATTTTTGAAGTTATATGATGTGCCAGGACAATGCAGGGGATTATGATATGAAAAATTTGTAAACCATGATTCCATGGAATAGGGACAGCCAGGGCAATTTCATCAGGGAGAGGCTCACTAACCTGAGGCACAGCAAAAGAAAGGCCCTTAAAGAAGTAGAGCAGAGTGTGCTGAAGGATCTCAAGGAAATCCAAGGTTGAGAAGACAATGGCATGGGAGGAATGAGCCGTAACACTGCGCCAATACTTACAAGGTCTTAAATATTGCTTGGACTTTGTCCTAAAGAAAAGAAATAGGAAATGATTAGAAGCCGTGACTACAAGGAGAGAAAATCATTGGTGGCTCAAAGAGGCACCATTAGATGCAACAGCTTATTTAGAGGAATTTTGTATTTTCATTGTACTGCTACACAAAGAAGATGATGAAGACACAGAGTAGGTCAGTGCCAATAGGATGGGAAGGAAGACTGACTCGAGAGACATTTCAGAGGTACAACTGAACAGACTGGGTGCCTTGTCTTTGGGAGGCCATGAAAGGCAGATATGGAGGGAGAGGGAATAAAAGGCATACGAGAAAAACAAGAAGAGCAAGCATTCTGTTTCATTTATTTTTGTACATTTATCTATCTATCATCTATCTGTTTATCTAATTGCCTATATATCTATCATCTATCTCTATCTATCTATCTATCTATCTATCTATCTATCTATCTATTATCTGTCTATCCATCCTCTATCTATTATCTATCCATCATCTATCTATCTATGTATCTGTCTATGTATGTATGTATGTATGTATGTATGTATGTATCTATCTATCTATCTATCTATCTATCTATCTATCTATCTATCTATGTGTGCCAAGGCACTCATGTGAGGGGCAGAGCACAACTTTTTGCTTTAAAATTTTTTTCCAAGACAGGGTTTCTCTGTGTAGCACTGGCTGTTCTGGAATTTGCTATGCAGACCAGGCTGGTCTTGAACTCAGAAATCCTCCTGCCTTTACTGCCCAAATGCTGGAATTAAAGGTATGTACCACCATGCCCAGCAATTTTGTACATGTTAGTTCTACCTTTCCACCACATGGGTCAGTCCATCATCATCATCATCATCAGCAGCAGCAGCAGCAGCAGCAGTAGCAGCAGAAGCCTGTGCTTGTTGAGCCATCTCTACAGAGAAAGCATTCCTTAGGAACGCCATCTCCCAGGAGTTGTTGTTTGAGACGTTTAAACAAACACACCATTGTATCTACAGGATATAGACTCAGACTTAGGAGTGGTCTACAGATATATACAAAACAGAGACAATGAGAGTGGAGGTCATTGCTTAGAAGGGAAGTTGGTGTGAATACTGTCCTGAGCCCCCAAGGAATACTGAGGATCAGTTGAAATTTGGGCGCATCAGATTCCATAATGAAGACTTATTTGAGTAGAAAGAGTCAAGAGAAAAATCAAAAGCCAAGAATTCCAAATGAAATTCATATTTCAAGGAAAAAAAAGAATCCCCCAGTTGAATGAGGCCAGGAGATAGAATGGGAGAGAGCTGACAATACACCGTAGTAGGGTTGGCTCTAGAAGGTACCCTTTTTGTCGGTAGTTCAGTTTAATGACTTGGCAATAACAATGTCCATAAAGTGCCTGGAGTAGGCATGTGAGAAGTGAGAAATTGGGAGGGAGTAAATGAGATAACTACAAAATTTGGCTGTGGAGAGAGATATTATGTTTGTATTTATCTCATATTTGAATGTATGTGTGCATGTGTGTCTAAAGAAGTAAGAAAGAAAGATTATCAAAATGATGAAAAGTACAACGTATTGAGTTAGAATCAAGTTTTTATAAAGTTTTCTTTCTTTATTTCTCCCCCCCCCCTTTTTTTTTTGAGACAGTGTTTCTCTGTGTAGCCTCGCTCTGTAGACCAGGCTAGCCTTGAAGTCACAGAGATTTGCCTACCTCTGCCTCCCAAGTGCTGGAATTAAAGGCATGCACCACCACCACCCAGCTATTTATGCAGCTTTTGATACTGAGAATAATTCATCTGATGATTTCTCAGTTTGACTTTTTCCCCTGAATTCGGGTGTGGAGGGTCTCTTCAAGTCTTCTGATGAGAAGAAGATAAGATGAGCCATCAGAGGTTTGAGATAAGAAATTTTTGTAAGGAGAGTGCCCAAGTCCATTTACATTGCTAGAATAAAGTATCCAAGACTTGATCATTTGTAAAGTATAGAAATTTATTATTTTTTTCAGAGTTCTGGAGGCTGTGAACATAAGACGAAGTGTCCAGCATCCAGTGTTGGTGAGGGTCTTCTTGCTTTGTCTCCATCTAGTGGAAGGCACAAAGACTCACTCACTAAGTGCTTAGAAGCTTCTGTAATGAGGGCATTTCCCACTTAGGAGGGCATAGTCTTCATGGGCTAATCATCTCCAAAAGGTCCCACTATCACACCAGAAATGAGATTTCAACCTGTGACTCTGAGAAACATGTTCAGACCATAGCAGAGGTGATGAGTATGACTAGGGACAGAGCTGTACTTCATATCTGTACTTATTAAGGAGTACTGGACACAGACTCTTAGCAATACTAATTTGCTCATTCAGGGGAATCTACCAACAGTAATCACTGACCTGAAGCCACCACAGAGATGGGCTGCTAAAGTTTTTTATGTTGGTTGGCTATATTGCTACAGGGGGAAAATGAGGAGGATGAAGAGCAAAGAGATTTTTGGCTATTAATCAAAATTATTGCTGGGACTAAAGGGTTGGAACCTAACCTTGGCAAAACTTCCTTTTTTTGTTTTTTGTTTTTTTGTAGCTGTAAAGGATCAAATCCATTCAGCGAGCCATGATGAGAAGACATCTCATTTAGAGAAATAACAACTGCCACTTACTGTTTTACTTTGAATATCTTATATAGCTCTTGTTTCATTTTGCAATAGCTTCTTCAAATAAACTGCTGGCATACACTACAGTTGTTGATTTTGGAGGAAAAAAGGTACCACACCTTTACACATTTTCCCATGTTCTCTTTTCTTTGTTTGCTAACTTTAAACTCTCCTGTGGCAGGATTCTGCTGTTTCTCATGATAAGTAGAGGATTGTTCCATGCACAGATTCTTGCTGAGAATATCTACCATTAGGTCCTCATGAAAAAAGTCTTGTAAACAAAATTTATGATCCTGTACATGTGTCTCCCTGTGTACTAATCGACTAGGACAATCAATGCTTTGCTCAGATGCTTAACTCTTCAAAAAAAAAAATCTAAAGTCATAATCAGACACCAGTTTCAAGCAAGTGTGAAGTTAGAAGTAATTGTTCCATATTTTCTAAAGCTTGAGCCTTTTTCCTATCATGACATCTATGTTCTCTGTCATGGAAAACCTCTGATTTATATTGGCTCTGTCTGGTTCACATAGCTTAAGGTACAATGGTGTATCTATGATAATGCTCCAATGTCTGTTCATTGCTATTATTTAATTTCATTTTCTGCATATGAAAATTAGATTAGGATGGAAAAGACCCCATTTCCCTTCCCTGTCTAATATTATTAATTTTCTCACTTTAAATAATCTATATACAGGAGCATAAGGGAGAAGAAGGTAGGTTGTATAGGGGAAATTATGACAAAGTAATCATATTTTCTATTTTAGGAAGTTTTAGCTTATGGTAAGTCTACCAATAGTTGGTAAAGTTATTTTAAGTCTGACACGCTCATGATATATACTTTTATCTATCTATCTATCTATCTATCTATCTATCTATCTATCTATCTGAGCTAGGTATCTAGTACCTCAGGCTGGCCTTAACCTTGCTCTGTAGCTGAGGGTGACCTTGAACTTCTTATCCTCTTGCCTTCACTGCCCTGGCCTGCACCACCACAACCAGTTTATGTGATGCTGGGGATCGAACCCAGGGCCTTGCGTATACTAGGCAAGTAGTCTACCAATTGAGCTATACTCCTAGCCATGAAAATGCATTATATTTCAGTGCAATATTGGTATCAGAATATTTACTTATCTTTCTAATATAAATATAATATATTCTAATAGAAAAATGCACAGATTTTTCATTGCTGGCCAATGTAAGCATAATTATAATATGACCGAGAGAAGAGGAAGTATCCTGATATAAAAGGGGGAAGGGACACAACTAGGATATAGTATTCATTCCCCCCATTCTGTCCCTCTCACAATATTTTTTACTGAGTCTTCAAAATCCCTCCTATATAATCCACATCATTGAGTAATTTCAAGTATAGTAAGCACATACATAAAAGCTGAAGTAGGAGGAGTCCATCGAAGTGATACTGAAGAAACAGTAAAATTAGAAAATCACAACTGTGTAGTTCCCAGTCAGGCAGAAGTATAGATGTAACCATCTTGTTAAATAAGAAACACAGAGCCAATGCAGAGATGAAAGCCCAAGAGGTCAGAGCTAAAAACCTTACCCTTCACGGCTGCTACTGTCCTCTTCAGCCAAGAGACCTACATCCTGTGTATCTGTCTTTATATAGACTTTCTGTTCTGCCTTCTCATTGGTTGTAAATCCAACCACATGACCTCCTCGTCACTACCTGTCTGTATGGACCTCCAAGTCTTCTATGGTTGGTATTGAGATTAAAGGTGTGTGTCTCCATGCTGGCTGTATCCTTGAACACACAGAGATCCGCCTAACTCTGCCTCCTAAGTGCTGGGATTAAAGGCGTGCACCACCACCGCCCAGCTTCTGCTATGGCTTGCTATTAGACCTGACCCCCAGGCAACTTTATTTACTAACATACAAATAAAATCACATTTCAGTACAAATAAAATATCACCATATTTCCCCTTTTCTATTTTAATAAAAAGAAAAGTTATAACGAATATAAGAAAAACTATATACAAAATACATAACTATATACCATATACATAAGCAATAATACCTAAACAATGTCTAGTCCATTTGTATCTGACAAATTTAGAGAAAATAATTCCATTATCTATCCTATTTTGGTAAGTCCAAAATGTACCTAACGGTGCCTTTGAGGGTGATATTTGGCTTATCTCCACTCCCCAGAACATGTGGTCCTGCACCCCCAGGGCTGACAGGACGCTGGGTTCCGGAGCAGACAGATGACAGATGCGGTTCAGCTCTGAAACCATCACCTCTTAGAGGTGTGATCACAGGCAATCCCTTTGTCAGTTCCTCTCTGTGAAATGGTGCTGTTAATGGTTTCTGTCTCTAATGAAGAGCTACGTGGTGCAAGACATAACCAGTTTATCTTTTCATTCAAATTTATAGATGCTTCTTCTGCAACGTACTCATTTAAAACCCACTTTATTGTAGAAATGTCTCTTGGGACTGAAAACAGACATGCATGCAGGACACATATCCTCTGGCTTCATGGAGTTATGCTCCTAGGTAAGAACAAGCCAAAACAGTACAAAAGCAGATTATGGTAAGTTGCAATAAAGGTCAAAAAGAAACTGCACAATTTGGGTACTGTGTGGAGGCCCAAAAAGGTTTCTTAGTGAGATCTGAGCTTGCTTTACCCAGCAGGGCTGCATTAGAGGATGGCTTGACCACGTGTTTGGCTGCCAGGTGATCGAAAGGGTCTACACTTGGCTGTGCTGGGGAAGGTCTTTTGCTCCACCCATTGGCATTCCTATAAAAAGCCCTTTAGAAGAGACAGAAGGGGCCAGTGGATAAAGATCCAGGCCCTCCAGAGGCTGTCCTGTGTTTCTGTTTCTCTCCCCTCTATCCTTCTATCTAATATCTCCTATCCCTCATCCTCAAGAGTACACTGTCATAAAATGTGGGAGCCAGTCTCACAGCTGGGCTCCCACAGTACAGTAATCAGGTGAGAGAAGTTCATGAAAAGATGGTATGTAAATGATGTAAAAATGTAAAAGGTACTAGGTAGGCACGATGGCACACGCCTTTAATTCCAGAACTCGGGAGGCAGAGACAGGTGGATCTCTGTGGGTCCAAGTGCAGCCTGGTCTACAGAGTGAGTTCCAGGATAGCCAAGGGTACACAAAGAAACTCTGTCTTGAAAACAAACAAACAAAAAAACCAAAAAAAAAAAAAAAAAAAAAAAAGGAAAAGGAGCTTTGAATACAGCTCAGTAGCTCAGTTTGTAGAGTGTTTGCCAGAATCTTATGTGTTAAGAATGGTGATGTATGTTCGTTCATAATTTCAGCTCTCAGGAGATAGAAACAGAAGAGTCAGAAGTTCAAGGTCATCCTCAGCTGCATAGTGATTTTGACACCCTGCATCAAAAAAACTTTAAAAGGGTGAAACTTTTTTAAAGTTGCAAATTTACTTTAATTTTTAATACATGGTAAAATTGTGCATATAACAAATACTTGTTTTAAAGGATTTATTTATGCCTTGTTGTTAGTAAATGTTGGATTTATAAACCTATGTTATATTCCTATATGCTGGAGGTCACATACAACTTTTTAAGGTAAAGTGGAAAATAATTAATTAATTATAAAGTGGATCTTAAATTTTTTTTATCTTTTGAGGTTATAATATAATTACATCATTTTTCCCCTTCCCTTACCTCCCTGGCAAGGGAGAAACTTTGATGGGAGAGGAACATTTGTGTAAAGCCCTGGGAAGAGCGTTGTCTTGTCCTTGTTGTCTATGAAATTAAAGCCAGCACTGTGAAGGCAGGAAGTGACCCTGCATGGATGATCAGATCAAGAAAGCACTTCAGACCCGGCTTAGAGATGGCTGGGTTTGTTTCACATGTAACGGGAAATCAGCATTGGGCTCGGAAACAGAATAAAAATAGGTAACTTAACCCAATGTGTCTTTTAGGATACTTTATTATGGCATGTGAATTCAGAATGAACAAGAGCTGAGGGTAACAAATCAGCAAGCTGTGATTCCAGGAAAAAGCACAGTGATAATTGGTTTTAGGGACAGAGAGGGAGGAGAGGGGAGGGAAGAAAGGAAGGAGGGAGGGAGGGAGGGAGGGAGGGAGGGAGGGAGGGAGGGAGGGAGGGAAAGAACATGAATATAACAGGACATGGAGGTGAAGTATAACCATGACAAAATAAAGAGGATTTGATGGCAATGTGTGTGAAAGAACAGGAAAAGAATATAGGAACCATGACTGAGTCAGACATCCGGACTGCTAGTGAGGTAAATGAGGAGAGGGGGCAGATGTGTGAAAAAGTAAAATGGATGCACTTTTTCTTAGAACATGTCAAATTCGAAATGCCTGTGAGAAAAATCAAGATACTGTACTCTAAAAAGAGGCCAAGTTGATGTTCTTACTTACAGTCATCTTAATAAAATCAGCAGATGGAACTGTTTTGGTTGGAGTATCTTTGATAATTCTTTATGGGTCATCATCAGTTACTATTCAAATACTCAAAGATTCTCTTTTAGTTATGTATTTCATCACAAATTCAGTGCTGTACTTGGATTGAGCTAATGCATTTGTATCAGGTTCCAAATTACTTCCACAGCAGCCAAATTGATCAAGTCAGTGGTATTTAATGCTTTTGTTTGGCATCCTTAACATCTAATCTAAATTCTTATAAAATAGATATGAGCTCACAGTGTGGCTTAAAAATGGAGATGCAAGACCTAATGTGAAATCATTCAAAGTTGTAATTCCCTCAGTGACTATAAGTTGCTTGGGTTCAGCTGATACTCCTAGGGTGATTAGAATAAACTGTGGTCACAGCAAGGCCATGGTGACTGTTGAGGGATTGTTCCTGAGAACATCATGATTTGAAGGTTGTCATTTGTATTTTATAAGGTATTAGCTTTTTTCTTGCTTTTTCAAACCAAGTGATAAATAAAAGGAAAATGTACTATTTAGCTATGTGGATTCTCTATGTGCATTGGCAAATTATCAGTAACTGTTCTGTCAAAAGACTCAGCTCTTGGTTTGAGAAAAGATTGCTTCACAGTTAATACTGATGATTCCTAACAGAGTGTCAACTACATGAGAAACCCACTAAGTATATTTAAAATTAAACTTACAGGGATTCTGGCCATGTGAAAGGAGGGTGAACATCTGTTCCAGATTGTACAGGACTGAGGGTGATTTGGGGATGACAAATTTGGACTTAAACTAGCATGGCTTTGGCCAAAAGTGCAAACAATTTTTCCTTCCCTAAAAGGAGTCTGATTTATCTACAGTCTTTAAGTGGGAGGAATTATTGTTTTGAATGTGTTAAAGTTCATAAGTCTCCCTAAAAGTCACTTAATTGAGCTGGGTGAGGTGCCACATGCCTATAATTCCAAGACTAGTGAGGACACGGCAGGGGGATGATGAATTCAAAGTCAGCCTGTGTTACATAGTGAGTCTCTAGAAAAAAACCAGTTAAAATTGAATATGCAGCTGCAGAGATGGTTCAGCAGTTAAGAACCTTTATTAGCCAAGGTTCTCTAGAGGTACAGAACTTAGAGAATTAATATACATACACATACATATACACACACACACACACACACACACACACACATGCATATGTGTGTGTGTGTGTGTGTGTGTGTGTGTGTGTGTGTGTGTAACACGAATTGCTAAATGATCTCATTAAAAAAAAACCTGAGCCAGATATTGGGGTGAAAGCTGAAAGATCAGAGGAATAGAACAAGCTAGCCACAAGTTCTTACTGCTAGGAAAGCCTCAGCCCAAGAGAGCTACCTTCCTGTACACTCATGCCGTATATACCTTTCTGTGCCCTGCCATCTTCCTTCCTCTCTCTGCCCAGGTCTATCATTTCCTGTCTGTCTGTACAGACCTCCAGACCTCCATGGTAAACTAATGCTGGTATTAAAGGTGTGTGCCATCACGCCCGGCTCTGTTCCCAGTGTGGCCTTGAACTCACAGAGATCTGGATGAATCTCTGCCTCCCAAATGCTAGGATTAGGGGTGTGTGCTACCACTGCCTGACCTCTATGCTTAATATGGTGGCTGGCTTTGTCCTCTGATCCCCAGACAAGCTTTATTTGTTAGAGTACAAATAAAATATCACCCCGTGTGTGTGTGTGTGTGTGTGTGTGTGTGTGTGTGTGTGTGTGTGTGTGATTTATTAGAATGGCTTATAGGCTGTGGTCCATCTGGTCCAACAATAGCTGTCTGCCAGTGGGAGGTCCAAGAATCCAGTAGTTGTTCAGTCCATGAGGCTGGATGTTTCAGGTGATCTTCAGTATACATGGAAATCCCAAAGGAGTGGGTTCTGGTGCCAGTGAAGGAATAGACTTGCTAGCAAGAGCTAGAGCAAACAGGCAAAGAGAGAGCAAGCCTCCTTCTTCCATGTCCTTTATACAGACTGCCAGCAGGTCAGATTAAAGGTAGATCTTCCCACCTCAAAGATCTGGATTAGAAGTGGGTCTTCCCACTTCAAATGGTTTAATTAAGAAAAAATACCTCACAGATGTGTTCAGCCATTTGGGTTTTAGTTAATTGCAGTCACACTGTCAACCAAGAATAGCCACCACGGAACCTATAGTGCTCTTGCAGAGGACCTGAATTCAGGTCCTCAGATTCACACTGTGCAGCTCATAGAGCCTGTAACTCCACCTCCAGGGGATCTGGTGTCCTCTTCTGACCTTTATACGCACTACACTCATGTGCACATATCCCTATCACCACCAAATAAAGAAAATAAAAAATAAATGAATACATAAATAAATTAATTAAAACCCTAATAATTGATTATGTCCATGCAGAAGTCAAAGGCAGGATGGTAGCACATTGGAGCCCAGCCAGCTTGGTAACAGATCATGATCATGTCTCAATAATGAGAGTTAACTAAACAAATGGAATGTGCTAATTTTGAGATATTAAAAAGTAAACATTCACTAATCTCTCACAGTGGTTTTTTTTATAAGTTTCAAACTTGATAGTGATGGTGACTTATACTTTTTGTATGACTCTCAGGAAAGTGAACATAATAGGCCCTCTATATGTATTGACTTCAAAGGGTAGGGATTTATCACGAAAATTAAGAGAGGCAGCAATAATCATGCCAAAGACTTTTCTTTCTTTGTATATCAAGCTCTCATATTAACAAGAAAATGGAAAATCACTGTAATATAACCTTAAAAATATTCTTGGAATACAAATGTGTGAGAAAATTTAAGCTCCAAGACTAAGCTGATACAAAAAGCTATATGAGCCAAATGAAATAGCTGTCTAATAAAAATATTTGCTTAGTTAGAGTAGAGCTTGTATCATCACAACAAAGCCCTGCCTTAAGCCCATCATTTCCCTTTTATTTTTCTAAATGAAAGAATTGTTATTCAATGTATTTTCAATTTTTAACTGAAGCACCTGACATGTAGACGTTAATAAAACCAAAATTAAAGAAAACATTTGCGTTTGGTTCCTTTCCATTAAATTTTATAAAGTACATAAAACTAACCGAACCAGTTAGTCGGCATTCTTGGTAAAGCATTACCTGTTCTTGATACAAGGAAGTAAAAATACCAAACATATATAAAGCAGTACTAGGTCAAGTTCATGTGCTTCACCACCCCCACTGCCATTTGAAACCAAAGACTAGAAGACCCCTTTCTGCAGATTCACTTTTACCCATGAGACAGAGTGAATGAAGACGTCAAGAGCACCTGCAAACAAAAGGAATGGGTTAGTGTAAGCTCCAAAGAGGAACAATAGGAAAATGTCACCTGCTGCTTTTCACATTTTTTTTTTCAGAGCAGGGACAGCTTCAAGTGCACAAAAAAAATTAGATGTTTGAATAGGAAGGAACTGGGATGGGTGTTTTATATAAGTGGGGAGAAAGCTGCTAATGTGGCTTAGACTTGTCTGAAGAGTGGTTGGATAACAAACAACTGTCTCACAATGTCAATTATATCCTAATTCTAAAAAAAAATGAACAAGTTTCATAATGATAGGTATTGTCATCTTTTTTAGTATAATTTTTTATTTAAAAATTTTATTTCCTTTTACATACAAACCCCTGTTCCCCCTCCCTCTTTTCTCTCATTACTCCCCTACACACTCCCATCCTACACCCATCCCACCCCCCATTCCTTTCTCATAGAGGGTAAGGCCTCCCTTGGGTAGTCAACACAGGCTGGCCATACCCAGTTGGGGCTGGACCTAACCCCCCTCCCCAGCATCAAGATTGAGTAAGGCATCGCAGCATAGAGAATGGGCTCTAAAAAGCCAGTTTATGTACCTGGGATAAGTCTTGGCTTGATGTGTTTGTGGGTCCCCTGGCAATAGGTATTGTCATCTTAGTTAGGGTTTCTATTGCTGTGAAGAGAAAGAACCATGACTACAGCAACTCTTAAAAAAGAAAATGTTTAACTGGGGCTGGCTTATAGTTCAGAGGTTTAGTCCATTATCATCATGGTGGGGAGCATGGTGGCATGAAGGCAGACACCGTGCTTTTTCAGAGAAGAAGCTGAAAGTTCTCCATCTTGATCTGCAGGTAAAAGGAAGAGAACCTTGTCCCACACTGGGCATAGCTTGAGCACATGAGACCTTAAAGCCCACCTCCACAGTAGCAGACTTACTTCAACAAGTCCACACTTACTCCAACAAGGCCATACCTCCTAATAGTGCAACTCCCTATGGGCTAAGAATTCACACACATTAATTTCTGGAGGCCATACCTATTCAAACCACCACAAGTCTCTTCTGATTATTTGAAATTATATTATTTATAGATGCTCATTAACAAGCAAAATTATGCTTGCTATCAGTTGATCTCAGGACCTCCCAGTGCATACACAAACACATGTCTTTTCCCCCTCACCCTGCTTTTTTACGAATAATCATTTAAAAAATATTTCTACCTCAAGGCACCTTGTAATTGGGAATTATAATTAATTAGGTCAATAAAAATTACCATGCCCATTTGGACTGAGTTTGGAAAGGTTGCAGCATATTATATGTGCCAAGATACTGTGAGAATGAGACAATGCTGAAGATGGTAGAGAAAACATATCAGTGTCTAGCTGCTCCTGTAACACATCACAACAAATCGAATGATGTAACTCAACATCAACTTATTAGCTTCCAGTATAAAATTCAAAGGTCTGAAATGAACTTCCTTAGGCTAACTCCCAGGTGATGGCTGTGCTCTTCTTGTAAAGGAAATGAAAACCCTCACCTCTGTCTTTTCAGTTTTATGGTGCTCGTGTATTCCAAGGATCAGGGCACCTTTCCCTGTGTTTAAGGTCAGCACTGTAGAACCATCTCGGACTCATTCCTACCCTCTGAACCCTTCCATATCTATTAGACCCACCAGGAATAGTCTCTCCATCTCAAGATTTAAAAAGTCATATCTTAAAGCAGTCACATCTGCAAACACCATTGTGCCATAAGCTAAACAAATTCACACTCATGGATTCTGAGAAATAAATCATAAGTATATTTGGCCAACTATTCTTTTGTCTACCAGTGAAAAACCAAAATTAATTCAACAAATATAAAAAATCGGCAATTGTAGAATAAAAAGAAAAGAGTAGATCATTTTACTTAAGACAGAAGGAATATCCTCAGTAATATGTCAATTTAAATAGAAGTATATTAAAAAGTAATTTCAGAAACTTCTAGTATTTATGATTAGGAAAATTACTGAAACAATTATTCTTATTAATAAAACAGGGAGAAAATGTATATTGTCTACTCATAGATACTTAGACCTCACAGAAAAGCATTTGACAATATCTCTAAATGAGTTTTGATTTTAAGAACTCATAAAGTAAAAGTATGACATTATATAGAATATTTGTGCATGCATACACAATTATATGTCTCTGTCCATTAGCCAAAATAATTTTCCTGAGATTCTGAAGGCAGTTTTGCTGAAATGGATAATAAAGAACACCAGTTTTCCCTGCTAATATTAAATACCTGTAATAGACATTATGTTGAAGAACAAAGAACTCAATAGCTCTTTGCTGGATGAAGCACTAGTTTAGAATCATTGAATGCTGTGGTGATTTGAAAGAAAATGGCCCCCAAAGGCAGTGCCACTATTATTAGGTATGGCCTTGTTTGAGTAGGTGTGGCCTTGTTGGAGGAAGAGTGTCACTGTGGAGATGGCCTTTGAGGTCTCATACATGCTCAAGATACCACCCAGGATCTCAGTCTACTTCCTATTGCCTGCATATCAATATGTAATGGCTCCTTCTCTGGCACCATGTTTACCTGTACACCACCATGCACATCACCATGATGATAATGGACTAAACCTCTGAAACTGTAAGCCACCACCTCAACTAAATGTTTTCATTTATAAGAGTTGCTGTGGCCATGGTGTCTCTTCACAGCAATAGAAACCCGAACTAACACAGATACCAACATGTTTTGGAGATCACCTGAGTTGAAGAGATTTGCCTCCTTCCCAAATCACAAGTATCTTCCAAGATGATAGCCCATGTGCAATCACTTTGATAAATTAAGCATGCTTTCTCCCTAATTCTGTAAGAACAATAAACTGTTTAAAAACTAAAGCAGTAGCTATTGGATATATGGCTTACACAGGAATAAAACTTATGACATAATAACATGGGTTATGTGAAGATAATAAATAAAATCATACTTCATGGTCTTTACAATAAATTTAGAGGGTAAACTATTAATTAAAAGGGAAATAGAGAGCTGAGGGGATCAGAGGGTAAAGTGCTTGATATGTCAACATGAGGACCTGAATTTGGAACCCCAGTATCCACATACAAGTTGGACATGGCACTGGGTGCCTGTAAACCCAGCACTAGGGGAGCAAAAGTAGGTAGATTCCCCTTTCTGGCCAGGCTGCCTGATTGAAACTGTGAGCTCCAGGTTCAGTGAGAGACTTTATCTCAAGTAATAAGATAGAGTGACAGAAGATACACATGTACACACATGCATGTAGCACACACACACACACACACACACACACACACACACACACACACACACTTAAAAGTTACAAAAGGAGAAACGTGAAAAGTATATCACGTTGCTTTTAGCAACTACTGAAGAAGATTATGAAAATGTAGAGATAAGAGACTAACAGGAAAGAGAGGATGGCATGTCTTAGAACTTTTCAATTGGTATGACAAAATACCATGATCAAGACAACTTATTAAAAAAAAGAATTTAGTTTAGAGCTCATGGTTATAGAGGGTTAGAGCCTGTGGTGGTTTGAAAGAAAATGGCCTCTTAAGGTGGTGGCACTATTATTGGGTGTGGCCTTGTTGGAGGAAGTGTGTTACTTTGGGCGTGGGCTTTGAGGTCTAATTTTCTCAAGCTATACTCAGTGTGGTAGACAGTTCACTACCTGTTTTTTAAGGATCAAGACATAGAACTCTCAGCTCCTTCTCCAGCACCATGTCTGTCTGCATTCCATCATGTCCCACTATGACGATAATAGACTAAAGTGTTGCTGAAAGTTTTCCTGTGCCCTGCTTGGCCCATGGTCAGGACAAATCTCTCTAACCCACCAGTCCCACAGCCACTCAGACCCAAGTAAACACACAGAGGCTTATATTATTTATGAACTGTATGGCCATTAGATCAAGCTTATTACTGACTAGCCCTTACACTTAAATTAACCCATAATTCTTATTTATGTTTAGCCACGTGGCTTGGTACCTTTTTTTTTCAGTTCTGCCTTCATATCTTGTTTCCTCTGTGTCTGGCTAATGACTCCTGACTCAGCCTTCCTCTTCCCAGAATTCTCCTTGTCTGCTCACCCCACCTATACTCCCTGCCTGGCTACTGGCCAATTTTATTAAACCATTATCTCACAGCATTTCCCCTTTTGTGTCTAATCAAAAAAGGAAGATTTTAACTTTAACATAGTAAAATTACATATAACAAAACAGTTATCAAGCAAGAATTACAGTTACAATATCTATTCTATTCATATTTGGCAAAATTAAAGAAAATATTTTATCTATCCTATACTTGTGAGTCTAAAGTTTCATATCTAATTTATCTTTTATCATAATCCATTCCAATTAAATGTTTTCATTTTTAAGAGCTGTGGTGGTTATGGTGTCTCTTCTTAACAATAGAAACCTTACCTAAGACAGAGCCTATGACCATTGTGGCAGGGAGCATTGTAGCAGGCAGGCAGTCATGCCAGTGGACTGGTAGCTGAGATATTACATCTCCATCCACAAACAGGAGAGAGAGAGAGAGAGAGAGAGAGAGAGAGAGAGAGAGAGAGAGAGAGAGAGAGAGAGAGAGGAAAATGAGCTAATTTGGAATGGTGTAGCCTTTTGAAACCTCAAAGGACACTTCCAGTAACACACCTCCTTCAACAAGCTATAACCCCTAATTTTTTTCCTAAACACTCTACCAACTGGGGACCGAGTATTTAAATATATGAGCCAATGGCTCCTATTCTCATCCAAACTACCATAGCTAACTAAATACCTATGGTTAACAAAGAATTGAGCAAAGGAGGAGAAAACGTTAACAGGTAGATTTCAGGCTTCAATCTAAGCTTTCCAAGAATGATATTTGAACCAAAAGCAGGATTTGTCACAATAAGACAAACTGTATTGCAAATGATGGAAAAGTTACATGAGGTAAACCTTAGATTTAGAAAGCAAACATATCTATAATAATGTGAGACTAGAGTGAAACAAGGAGGTTATCAATTCACTATAAAGGATAAAAGATTAACTCATGAAGGAGATAAAAGAATTTCAGATATACTCATAGATAATAACAAAGTTTCAAAGTATACAAAGCACAAATGGACAAAAATAAAAGGAGAAATACACAAATCCATACCTAGAGAATTTGAACATTCCTCTTTCCAGACTGATGAGGCCAATAGATGATAGTTTGTAAAAGTATAGAAAATTTAGTAGAGATTTTAAAAATTCCCACCTCATAATTGCTGTAGCAGACAGAAGTCAATGGATATATGAAGATTTGAAGAGTCTGTGACACTTCTCATTCATAATTATTATAACAGGGAGATGAAAGTTATGATAGTTACTTGACTTGTTTAGTGGGATGGGGGTGTGCTGGCCAGAGCAGAAGATGCCTGGTTACAATCCATACACACTCAGGGAGCAGAGTGATGAATGCTTGTGCTCAACAGGCTTTCTCTTTGACATTTAGCTCAGGACCCAGGCCAGGGTTCAGTTTAAGGTGGGTCTTTCCACTTCAATTAGCACAATCTAGAAAATCCCTGTCAAGAGATTTGTCTCCATGGTGACTGTAAATCTTGTCAAAGTGAGTAACAAAATTAAGCACCAAAGTCCTGGTGGACCTGGACAATTTCAAAAGCATTCTCAAATTCCTGACATAATTGACATTTGTGGGGCACCACACCCAACAAAGCACAGGGAGATTGTCAAGGTAGATTATATTTCAGGCCATGCAACAAATCTCACTGGATTCAAATAAATGAAATTTCGTAATTCATGTTCTGTGAACATAACCACTGAATGTGCTTCATAAATGTCCAGTTGGAGCCTCCAGCTTGCCCCTGCATGGTCCGGAAGTCCCATTCCTGTCTCCAAACCCCACCTGCTCAGAGAGTCTCTTAACGAAGGAAAGGCCCCAAAAGCCCAGTTCCACATTCTTGGTGGCTACTACAGCTTTCTCCCTGAAATTGCCAGCCACTCAAATCTTAGCCTAAGTGCTCAGCTTTTTGACCATACTTGGGTACAAACCCAGCTTGTGGACATGTCATCACCCCTTGCCTACAATAAATAAAACCTTCCTGTGTTAGCTCAGGTGCATGGCTTCTCTGGCTTCATTCTCTGAGACTATCGAACCTGCCCAGGAGTTGCTTTTGCTCTCAATAAACCTGTTGTTATGCTTTTTCAATATGGCTTGATCTGGCTCACTCTGTCAGCAGAGAAACTTATTATTTGGGGCAGTAAACATATCAATAAACTTGAAAAAATTAATTTAGATGTTAGTGAAAATAAGATACAGATATAAAATTCCACATTTTAGAAACTGAGAAAGCAACATTCCAAATAGTCTGTAAATAAAGGAAGAAAATGAAGGAAACTAGAAATAAATTTTGAATGGAGTGATAAAATAATGACATAAAAACAATGTGCTGTGGTTAAAGCAGGATTCATTGTGAAATTTATCACTTCCAATGCTTATTATTACAAAAGATGTGACTAAATAACATAAATTTCAATCGCTTACATCTAGATGAAATTAACCCAAGGAAAGGAATAAGGAAACAATTAGTACAAAAGATGAAAGCAACAGAAAAAAAAATCAAAAAGTCAGAAGTCAGATCTTTAAGGGTCTGGGACACAGGTTAGAGGTTAAGTAGTTACTTGCCATATAATGGCTTTTGAGTCATTAGGAAAAAGCATACAAACAAAAAAGACCAGATAAAATAGTAACAAGATCGCTTAAGAGGAAGGAGAGAAGGAAGGAAGACACATAGACACATGTATATGGCACTCACATAGCAGCTTACAACAGTTATGAATTCAGTTTCAGGGAATCTGGCACCCTCTTCTCACCCTGGCAGGCACAAGGCATGCCCATGGTGGTGCACGGATATACATACTGCAAAACACTCATAAACAAATAAAATAACAATTTTTTTTTTTAAAAAACAAGTTTAGGGATAGTTTCTATCTTGTTGTATGAAACTAACATAAGCTCAAGACACACACACACACACACAAACACACACTCACAAACACACACACTGATTCATAAAATTGGCACTCATCATTTAAAGATGAGATTGCTTGACTCTAATTAATATTCTTGGTCATGCAATGTGTTGATTTCTCTTAACATGAGGACCAGGTAAACATGTCTATTTTCAGTACTTCTGCCCATCACTGCATTGGAAGCCCTAGCCAGAGCTCTGAGGATAGAAATCAAACCATAGGGATTGGAAAGAAGTAATATAGCTTTATTCACAAATTCCAGGGGATATAGAATGTAGAAGGAATGTGCAGCCCTATGGATGCTAACAAAAACATTCAGCAGGGACTTAGGAGAGAGACATAGGAGATACAAATCTTGAGCAACAGACAACTACAAAATATAATTTTATACAGTAGTATGATTTAAAATGAATTAAAAATCAAGTATCCCGAAAAAAATAAAAAATCTATTTGTTTACTTATTTATAATTTATACTTACTTATAGTTATTTAAATAACATTTTCTTTAAAAAAAAAAAAGACTTTTATTGGGCTGGATAGGTGGTTCAGTTGTTAAGAACACTTGTTGTTTTTGCAGAAGACTGGAGTTCAGTTCCCAGAATCTACCAGGTAGTTCACATCCATCTGCAACTCCGGTTTCTGAGGATTCAGTGCTCTCTTTTGCATTCTGTGGGCATCAGGAGTACACATGGTACATAGATATACTGCAGGTAAACCATACATATATGTAAAAATAAAAAAATCTTTGGAAAGCATGCATGTGTATAAAAGTTATGAAATAAGTCAGGAGAGGAAAGAATGCCTTGAATAAATCAAGCACTAGTCTTGGGAAGATTGACAGCTCTGAAGTGTCAGTGATTTCTAAGATTTCTTGTTCTGATTCTTCCACTTTCTGTAATACTCCCCAACTCTCTGTGTGCTCACTTGAATATTCCCCTTTCAGTTCCCCAGCTACAGATCCCAGTGTCTTTCTCTCCGAGCTTCACGCTTGCCTCTTTGCTCTTATGGGTATCTTCAGCCGAGTGATAGGTGCCTCAAACTCAACAGTTTGGTACTAGAAATAATTACAGAGTGACCTCCCCAAATCTTAGGACACATGCTTGCTTATCATGCACTCCAGGGCACTAACAATTCTCCTTGCTTTTCTCTTTACCACAGTAGCCTTTAATCTAAAAAGTTGTGGTCACCTGAAGAGCTGTGACCAAACAGCTGCCTTGGGGCCTCATATTAGCCCATACACTGCAGTCAGTATCCTGCCTGCTTCCCGGCTCTCATCTTGACCTTCATCGTGTTTGCGTTTGGGCTCACTGCCAATGTTTCATTATCAAATGTGAGTTGGCTTTTGGGTAGGATAAAGAGCAGTGAAACTTTGTGGGTACGAGTCAGACCACACATCAGATGACACTCTCTGCTTACGACGTGTAACCTTGGGCAAGTTATTCACTTCTATTTCCTCATGTGTGCAATGAGGAAATGATAATACTTAACACCAAGGTGCTTTGGGAACTCGAATAATTCAGTAAATGGTGTTTTCCCTGTTTGAGGACTTCAACTAACTATATGGAATTATTTTACACAATATATTAAACATATAATTATATACATATACATATATACTCATCTATGTGTTATGTATAATGCTTACTCTCTCTCTCTCTCTCTCTCTCTCTCTCTCTCTCTCTCGTGTGTGTGTGTGTGTGTGTGTGTGTGTGTGTGTTATAATTATTACTCTCTTCCCAAGCTGGCATACAAAGTTGATGTCTTTTATTTTTGTTTTTATTGATTATTATTACTATGTGTGTGTCTGCATGATGTGTATGTCAGGGTATACATATCATGGCATGCCTGTATATACCTGGCATACCAGGTTGGATTTCAGGAGTCAGTTCTTTCCCTCTGCCATGGGTTATAGGGCTCAAGCTCTGGTCCTCAGACTCATTCTCTAAGTGCTATTACCTGCCCATTCTCTTAGTTGTCGGCTGCTTGTATGTTAGTTATCTTTAGTTGGAGTTTGTATTGATAAAGGTCTATGGACAACGCCATCACCTTGACCTTTTCCTGTGACAGGATCTTTTATTTACTGCCTACTTTCCCTAAATTCTTAAACATATCTGAAATCTTTGTATAACTTAGTGTAGTTTGGTGTGTTATGTTTATTGAGTTACATTACTTTATCCAGCACAACACATTATGCAAATGTGGTGTTTGAAAGAGTCAGCCATGGGTGAAATACGCTTCGGTTTGTGTGCTGTAGGACCACTCCCAATAAAGATCTTCCCTCCCTCCCTCCCTCCCTCCCTCCCTCCCTCCCTCCCTCCCTCCTTCCCTCCCTTCCTTCCTCTATTCCACCCCTCCTCTATCTTTTATTTTTCTTCTTCTCCTCCTGTCCTGAGAAGCTGTTCAAACTGCAAAGATAACATCACTTTCCATTGATTTCTGCAGAATCAGAAAGATTTCCTAGTCTGTAAATTGATGTGTAGTATAACAGGTGTGTGAGTCAATACATGCAAAGCATATAACTCCTGGCTGCACTGGATCTTAAACATTCCCTCAAATTCATATGTTTAAGACTTGGTCTTTAGCTTGTGACAATATGTTCCACTACAACGATATGGAAGTTGATTAAATCCATAAATTCAGGTGGGATGGAGTTAGGTCACTGGGAGGTACACCTTCAAAGGGGATTTTAGGGACCTGGGCCCCTTCTTCCTGCCTTTACTTTCTGCTGTTATGAGGCGAACCACTTTCTCTACCACAAGCTTCTTGATGTATGTGCTGCTTTGCCAAAGCATCAACCCACAGGGTCAACCAACCATGGACCACAGCCAACAAACTGAGTCAAAGCAAATCTTTCCTCTAATTAAATGGAGTTATTTCAGATATTTTATTACAGCCACAGGAAACAAGTGACTAACACATTAATACATCATAAAAACTCAGTCACTCTTTATATATATATATATATATATATATATATATATATATATATATATATATATTTCCCTTTATTGCCTGACATTAAACTCTATGGTATTGCAAATACGGCATTGCAATGGACACGTGCACATAGAAAACATGTCAAAGGGAAATGGGCATATGTACATATTTTGATATGACTTTGGGCACACAGTACAACATGTAGAAACATGCCAAAGGCTGCAGTTAATCTCCTTTGTTGTAGTTTTAATCTCCTTGGCATTCAACAGTTTGTGTATCTTTAATAGATGATTGGAGGGCTTGTGAGCTGCTTCACTTGTTCAGTTTTGTCCTATTCTATATCACTGAGGTGCCAGACAGTTTCTGTTGGCATTGTTATACAGGACAAATAATAGCTAATACAGCTCTGTCATGTGAGGCTTAGAGTCTGACAAAATCAGGCCCTGATAGTGCAGGCCTGGAATCATCCCAGGTGCTCACAAGCCTGAGGCAGAAGGGCTACAAGCTCAAGGTCTGACAGGGCTGCATAGGGAGTTCAAGGCTACCTTGGGCAACTTAGTTAAGTTTTGCCTCAAAATAATTGTTAAATGGACAAAGTATCAAACTGTTTCTAAATACCTGGCTATATACCCATAGATGAGCACTGTTCTTAGCCCTACTCAGAGAAAGAAGCTGCTCCCCCCCCCCAGTAGACATAGGTTGATGTCGAGACACACAACTAATCAAAATATAGAGAAGAAGAGACTGTGGAGGGCACAGCTATAAATGGTATGTCTGTATCACACCCCCTACTCTCAAGGTTAGGGAACCACCTGGAAGAGGAGGCAGAAAGATTATAAGCCAGAGGTCAGGGTAGACTGCCTTGCAACTGTATCCTCTGGACATGGCAGGGCCATTGCAATCATGACCTCACAACAGTTCAGGTTGGCTTCAGTTTTCTTTTTGCTCTAGATAACACTTGCAGCACTAAGTTGAATATGTGTGGAGGGAATGGACAACCTTGTCTTGTTCTTGATTTCAGTAGAATTGCTTTGAGTTTCTCTCCATTTAATTTGATGCTGGCGATATGCTTACTATAAACTGTCTTTATTATGTTTAGGTGTGTCCCTTGTATCCCTGGTCTCTCCAGGGCGTTTATTATGAAAAGATGTTAGATTTAGTCAAAGGCCTTTTCTGAATCTAATGTGGTGATCATGTGTAGGTGGACTTCCCTGTCTCAACAGCCCACTCCCAAATAACCATGCAGAGACTTAGTATTAATTATAAATGCTTAGCTGGTAGCTTAAGCTTGTTTTTAGCTAGCTCTTATAACTTAGCCCATTTCTTTTAATCCATGTGTTGCCCCAAGGCTTGTTTACTTCATCTGTGTACTTCCCATATTGCTTCTTTTGCGTCTGGCTGGTGACTCCTTTGACTCCACCCATCTTCTTTTCAGCATTCTCTCTGCTCCCAAAAATCCTGCCTAGCTCTCAGCCAATCTTTGTTTTTTTTTTATTAACAGTGAGAGCAACACATCTTCACAGTGTACAGAATGATTATTCTGCATCAATCATGTGTTTTTTTTCTTTCAGTTTGTTTATATGGTGGATTACATTGACAGATTTTCATATACTGACCCATCCCTGTATCTCTGAAATGACATTTACTTGATCATGGTGGATGATCTTTTTGATGTGTTCTTGGATTTGGTGTGCAAGTATTTTATTGAGTATTTTTGCATATATGTTCATGAGAGATATTGGTATAAAATTCTCTTTCTTTGTTGGGTCTTTATATGGTTTGGGTATCAGGGTAACTGTGGCCTCCTGAAATGAATTGGGCGATGTTCCTTCTGTTCCTATTTTGTGGAATAATTTGAGGAGTATTGACATGAACTTTTCTTTGAAGTCCAGTAAAATTATGTGCTAAAACTGTTTAGCCCTGTTTTTTTTTTTTTTTTTAAGGTGGGAGACTTTTAATGACTGCTTGCATCTCATTGGGGTTATGGGTCTGTTTAAATTACTTTTAAACTTGAGAGGTTACATAGTTGTGCCACCAAATATTGTAGAAATAAACAAGGCTCAAATATCATAAATATACTGCATTCTTCAAAGATACTATAATGCTCTTCTGGGCATAAATTCTCTTACTGACATATTTTACTCAAGACTTGGTAAATGGTTTGGGTTTTCATTCATTGGATAACTCAGGAAGGATTTTTTTCTAATGCACTTGTGTGTGTATCCATACCTTTATTTATCTATTCAGCTAGGTATCCAGCTATGCATTTGAATTTCTGCAAGGTTGGCAGTCATCATTTCCAAAGCCTATTTTGGAATACCTGCTGTGTGCAATGCCAGACTTGTAGGTTGGTCCCTGGACTCAGTGAGTCATGGTCATGTACTCAAAGCAATTCTCTAAATATTATAAAATGTTTTAGTCATTCAATGACTCAAAGATGCTGAATTTGCATGATTGAACTTCTTAGTCCCAATGACTTGGAAGGACTTAAATATAGTCTGGGAAAAATATCTCTTCAAGCAATTAAAACAATTTACACATTGATTTTTTTGTTTGCTTGTATGTTTTCTCAAGACAAGACAGGGTTTCTCTGTGTAGCCGGCTGTTCTGGAACTGGCTCTAGTCCAGCCTAGTCTTGAACTCAGAGATCAGCCTGCCTCTGCCTCCTGAGTGCTGGAATTAAAGGCATATGCCACCATGCCTGGTTTTACATATAGATTCTTTTAAGGTTGGAATTTTAAACTCAATATTATAATTTTAGTTATAAAAGCTATAATTTCTGAATTGAAGTTTTGTCTTGATTTATTCCATTTTCATTTGATACATCCTCAAGTATGTAAACACAATTATACTTGTCTAGTGTTAAGTAATAAACTAAAATGCTACCCTTTGCATGACAGCATGTATGCTTTCTGTCTTGTATATGTCTACTGTGTACATGTATTATGGTCTGAATGTGTACTGTGCATGGGCTCATATGTTGAGCATTTATTCTTAACCTGGTGGTATTGTTTTGGGAGGTCCTGGGAAGGAAGTAGATCATTTGGTGAGTGTTTTCAGTCACTGTATCTTTTCCTGGGTGCCTCTTTCTTTTCCTTTGTGTCTTTGTCTCTCTGTCTCCTTCCCCTCTCTCTGGCTACCATGCAGCACATATTCTTACTTCTGTGATATTCTACTTCATCTTACAACTAAAGCTGACCTTGGACTGAAATTTCTACTGGAGTCATGAGAGCAAGTACATCTTTACTTTTTAAAAAATTCCCTTGTGTTTGTAACAGTGGCAGGGAAGTCTTACAGCAACCTGCCTATACACACGTACATACATATGTATACATATTCAGTGTATATTCTAACATTAAACACTACACTGTCTCTGTATTCAGGAAATAATAAGATATGCTAGCAAACACTACAGCTCAGAGAGCCAATGAACTTCATTGCAGGGTGACTTTAAGCTTTCACTCCTTAATTCCAATTGATTTGCAATATCTCTTTCTTAGCAAATAAAGTCTCTAGAGTAATAGTGATCACTTATTAAGAACCTAAAATGCCCAGGCAATGATATGAGAAAATGTGATAACTCAGTAGACAGGGAAATTAAAAACTGAAATTCAGACATCAAAATTCTGGAAGTACAGATACCTATGATACGCAAAAAACTCTACAAGTTCCCATCTCTTTCCTACTTTGTAATTCATAATAAGTACTTAAGCTGTCAATAATATTTTTCCTTCTAACATATTTTCTAAAAAATTATAACAATCAAGTGCATAATGATTTCTTCCAAATATTGAACATTGTTTAAGAATTGAATCACTAGTGATGCTAGATCAGACGAGACACTTAATAGTTTATTACGTACAAATTTGATTAAATAAAATTATCACTGTTACTGAGATCTAACTCTCTGTGTTTCTTTCTGTCTGGAGCTTCCATTTAAATTGCCAACTGTTAATAATAAGATTTCCTTAAATAAATACAACTTTAAAGGTCTCAAGAAAAAAAGAATTGCTTGTTAGATAGTGGGGTATCACTTTAAGCTTAATATACTTTGTTATCTAGAGTCACAGATTCCTTGGAAGTTCTTATTACAATAAGCACAATTTCAAAGCCATTCTATGTTTAGAAGTATGGGAGTATACTATGGTTGACTTCTTCCAGTGTGCAATTTCTTTTATTAATTTGTAGCATGTTTGTTAATGCAACGTCTTCTCTGAATAACAATGGAGAGCATTTTTTGGTGTTGATGTACCACTTCTAGAATCCTGAAACTCAAAACACAGGATTTCATAATTCTTAAAAAAAAAACAAAAACCCTGCAGTCTCTTCTGATCTATTTTAATTTTTGTGGCAAAAATCAACTTGGTTAAAAATGGGATTGCAATCTAGATTTGGTGGCTTTTCCCTTACAGTTTTCATTTTCTTCCAACTTAAAATTTGTTTTCTCTGCTGCCATTCATTCATGTTCATCATCCTCTTCCACTTACCTCAGCTTTCTTCCTCTACAGGATTCTCTGAAATTTCTCTGCCAGGGGATGTTGAAAGTCCCAAGGGCTGAAGTTAAATTAACATGCATAAATCTTAGGGACAGACAGACATCCAACATAGAAATGAGTGCCCCATGTGTTAAACCTGACTATCTTTATGAATTGTTCTCATGAGCTCCTACTGTAAAGAGTAAATAACTCTTACCTTGTGAGGACAGGTGACAGTGACTGCTTCTCCACCTTAGTTGCTGGTAATGCCAGAAGAAGAAAGACAGATGGCCTCTTCCATTTGGGGAATTAACTGCACATTAACTCATGACAATAAGGAGATTAGTCTTGTATTTGAGTCATATAACTTTTGGGAACCAATCTCAGTGGTTGGGGAAAGCAGGTGATCTGATTAGTCAGCCTGGAGCATTACCTGCCCATGGGTGAAGAATCAGGTAATTACCAGCCTCCTCATGACCACAGGGAAGCAGATATATTAAGTAACAGTGTCTATCATAAAGTGTGTACCATAGCTTTTCTATCTATCTATATATGTATGTACGTATCTATCTATTTATCTGTCTGTCTATCTATCATCTATCTATCTATCACCTATCTATCTATCTATCTATCTATCTATCTATCTATCTATCTATCTATCTATATTTCATCTATTCACTAGCCAAATGCTTCACCTTGGCCTGACAACCTGAGCCCTCTAGTTTCATTGAAATACACAATTCTACTTTGAAAGTGCTTACTTGTGTCTAAAGTCCATTGTGTAGGCATGAAACTTCATGCTGAGTGTCCGTTTTCTAAACTGAACATGATAAATTACCACCCTAAATATAGATTGACTTTTGAAAAAATACACATATACATTAGTCTATTGATAGTGCCTAACAATGACAAATAATGACACATAAACAAGGACCACACACGTCAAGATTGCCTAAGAGTGGAACCATGTAAGAGTAGTAAAATCTATTTTAAATCCGTTAGAAAGGCTTCAACAGGTAATGGTAATGAATTTTACAGCACTCAGGTCAGAAACACCAAACAAGCTGCTAGTTCACTGCATAGGATCCATTAATCATTGTGCACTAATCCTTGTGCCTGCAGAACTGGTCTTTTAAAATGGACCACATCTGTGGTGGGGAAGATGCTGGTCTGTGGGATGTTCAGACGAAAGTTCACACAGATGCTAATCACCAGTGACAGCTTCATTAAAAAACTGAAGGTTGTGATACAGCCAGGAAGAAAAGATGAGGGAAAATGACTGAAAATATTTTAGCCAGACAAATGATTCTTCATTTTTGGTACCCAGCAAAAATAGTCCCATGCTCAGCATAAAACTCACTGACATACTCGATCTCTTCCCTGCCCTCCAGATCTGATTGGCTGGTTTCACTGATTAGCTTTGTCACCTGCTGAACCACAGGCACCCTTTCCAAGTGACCTCAGAATTCGCCCAGAGGTAGGCATCTGGGTTCCAGCTGCATGCTTCGGCTAGCATCCACTGATGTGTGTGTTGACTCAAATGTGTTTTGTTCTAGAGATTGTTTAAGTCTGTTCCCTTGTTACTGTAACAAAATAACTAAATTTAATGAATAACAGTAACATTTACCTAAAACAATAGTTGTTTCTGAAAAATTTAAGCTGAAGCTATTGTAAAAATCTAATTTCAAAACTACATTGTAACACTGAGGGAATGTCTTCAATATCTCCTCAGAGTTGGTCCACTCTATTTTAGCTCAAATGTTTTCTAGTGATGTTTCCCCAAGTTAACTCTTCTGGAATTCAGGAAGCTGAACTAATTAACTCCTTAACTGGCTGCCTTGCTGTCTGTGGCTTCCACATGTTTTGGCCCAAGGAGAACTCTGAGAAGGGATCAGGGAGGTTCTGAGTGTTTATTCTCCTTGCAACATTCTTCTTCGTCACACTAGGCTACACCCTGGACTAAAGTTCTCACTTGCTGACACAGAGCTGTCTCTTGATGGTGACCACACTCTCCCATTTCCTTGCAGGTGTACAGGTGCCAACACTGCTCTGGTATTGATCTTTGTGTTTCTCCATGCTCTCCCTGTGTTCCACTATCCATCCCTTACTCATTGTGAGTGTACCTGAGGTTTCATCCCAGCACTTTGACAGACACAACGGGACCTGGAGAGAGGTAAAAAAAAATATGTCACCACCAGTTAATCCTGGCAGCAAATTTTGGCTTCATCACTTCCTATGCTGAGAGAAGAAAGCAAAACACCAAGTGAACCTTTTCAAATTCCAGTTTCATATTCATAAGAATATGGTTAATGAGTTCTTCACAGGCACATGTTCTGTTCCTGCTGCCACAGGGGGAAATACATTATTTATAGCTTTGTTTAATTCAGTGTCTGACACCAAATTTAATAAGTACTCATTACTGATACTTTTTAAAATTTGGTGTAGCAATAGCTTAATTTATGATTAAAGGCAATATTTTTCTCAGATGTATGCCCTGATAAAATGGGCTACAGATCTAAGTAGAATTCTCAACAGAAGAATCTCAAATGGCTGAAAGACATTTATGGAATTGCTCAACATCCTTAGTTGTCAGGGAAATGCAAATCAAAATGACTCTGAGATACCATCTTACACTTGTCAGAATGACTAAGATAAAAAAACACTGATGAAAGCTTATGTTGGAAAGGATGTGGAGTAGGGGGAACACTCTTCCACTGTTGGTGGGAGTGCAAACTTACACAACAACTTTGGAAGTCAGTATGGAGACTTCTCAGAAAAATGGGAGTCAATCTTCCTCAATACCCAGCTATAACACTTTTAGGCATATACCAAAAGAGTGTTCAATCATACCACAAGGACACATGCTCAACTATGTTCATAGCAACATTATTCATTATAGCCAGAACCTGGAAATAACCCAGATGCCCCTCAACTGAAGAATGGATTAAAAAAATGTGGTACATATGCGCAATGGAGTATTACTCAGCATTAAAAAACAATGACATCATGAAATTTGCAGGCAAATGGATGGAACTAGAAAATATCATCCTGGGTGAGGTAACCCAGACTCAGAAGGACAAATATGGAATGTACTCACTCATAAGTGGATACTAGATATAAAGCAAATGATAACCAGACTACAACACACACCTCCAGAGAAGCTAGCTAACAAGGAGAAGACTAAGAGGGACACATGGATCACCCTGGGAATGGGAAATAGATGAGATATCCATGAGAAAACTGGGGGTGAGGGGGCAATGGAGGGTAGGGGATGGAAGATGAGAACATAAGGGAATGGGATGGTTGAGCTGGAACAGGGAGGGGTGCAGTGGGAGAGCAATGGAAGAGATACCATGATAGAGGGACAGGGAGAAACCTAGTGTTAGGGAAGTTCCCAGAAATCCACAAGGATCACCCCAGTTTAGACTACTAGCAATAGTGGAGAGGGTGCCTGAATTGGCCTACCCCAGTAATCAGATGGGTGAATATCCTGTCATCATACAACCTTTCTCCAGCAACTGATGGAAGCAGATGCAGATATCCACAGCCAAAAACCAAGCCAAACTGCAGGAGTCCCTATGAACAACAGGGGTCAAGATCATGATGGAGAAACATACAGAGACATCCAAACCAAACTAGTGGGAACTCATAAAATTTAGATCAATAGCTGTGGAGCCTGCATAGGACTGGACTAGGCCCTCTGCATAGGAACCCAGTTGTATAGCTTGACCTGCTTAAGGGGCTTCTGGCAGTAGGATCAGAATCCATCCCTAGTGCATGAGCAGGCTTTTTGGAGCCTACTACCTATAATGAGGCACCTCACATACCCTTGAGGCAGGGGGAGCGGCTTGGACCTGCCTCTAATAAATGTACCTCCCTATGAGAGACCTTACCTTCTTGTAGGAGAGAATGGGGGGTTAATTGGGAGGGGGGAGGCTGGAGACATGGGAGGAGGGAAGAGGGGGATCTTGGTATGTAAAATGAATAATAAAAAATTTTCTTAATAAAAAATACCAGAAAAAAATTTGGTAAAGCAATAGCTTAATTTATGATTAAAGGCAATATTTTTCAGATGTATGTCATGATAAAGTCACCAGTCACTGATCAAATAACTTCTTCATGAGATTTAGTTTTTGTTTTTTGTTTTTGTTTTTTTCGAGACAGGGTTTCTCTGTGTAGCTTTGCGCCTTTCCTGGGACTCACTTGGTAGCCCAGGCTGGCCTCGAACTCACAGAGATCCGCCTGGCTCTGCCTCCCGAGTGCTGGGATTAAAGGCGTGCGCCACCACCGCCCGGCCTCTTCATGAGATTTAGGAAGAATATTTGTTAGGCATGACCAGGTTAGGCCTTATAGAAAAGTTTTATTCAGATCTCTTCACATCAAGATAATTGAAATAGAGTAAAACATGCAAATATAAATGTGTTAAAATAACAAGTCCTGAAATGCATGCTATTTTGGCATTAGAGCCACATAGGTGATGTTTACTAATGCACTGTGTACTGATCTTTCAACATTTTTTAATGTAACACTTAAAATACTTGGTGTGTGTGTGTGCACATACATGTGTGTGTGCACATACATGTGTCCACATGCAATTACATGTCATCATCATGCATGTGGGAGGTTAAAGGATGAACTTAGAAGTCAGTCATCCCCTCCAACCTCATCTGAGGGAGGGTCTCTTATTGCTCATTACTGTTTGCCAGGATAGTTGACCTGCAAGCTCCAAGGCCTCTGGGGTTCTCCTCCCTTGGCATCCCATTTACCACAAAAGCCTTGGGATTTCAGTCTCCCACTATTACGTATGGCTGTATGCAGCTTCCTGAGATCTGAATCAGATATTCACACTTATGTGGCAACCATTTTACCCCCTGAGCAATCTCCTCAGACCCAAAATTATGTGGCACTTTAAAAACCACATCAGCACCTACTACATACCACACTTACTTTTCTCTTTGCTTTCTATGTACAAGACCTATGACCATCTAGTGTGGGAAGCCCTTCATTATTTTCATTTTAAGGGAAGGAACCTGAGGCACAGAAGTTGAGTGATTTGTTTCAAGTCCCTGCCAATACCCTTAGTCTGGGAGCTTTCAATACCATTACTGCCCCATGTGCTGCTTGGTGACTTGATGAAGCTGAGCATGGCTGCCATACGGGCCTCCTTGCTTAAGTATGTGTTTTAAAACCCTGCCTCTCAGTGAAAAGGCTGTGGCAAAGCCAGCGTCATACTCACTTGTCTCTTCAAAAGCCCCTGTTGGGAAGTTAAGAAAGTTAGGCCCCCTGCCGAAGTTGAGGAAGGTGGTCTGCTGGAGACTCTTGAGCAGCAGCTCTAAACGCTCGAAGTCCAGCACATTCTTTATAGTACAATGGACACCACCAGGCCAATCAGCAGGACAGAGCTAGGGCTTGGGGGTCTGTCGTCTCTCCTGTCGTGTGGCTCTGGTCCAGCTGAGATGGCACGCAGTAGTGTGCTTTTGATGCCATCCATCACTGTGGCCTCTGCCTGCCAGGGAAAAGCTAATTCAGATCCTCCTAGCCAGCAGAGTTGGGTAGGATCACTTTCCCCGTGTTACTGTTTAGAAGGGCCCAGATAATTACCACTTCACTATACCCTCTGGAAAGGTTTGCTCAGGAGACGCCTGGAGGGAAGTCGGACAGGGGCATAGCTGTGCGACAGTGCAACAGGGACCTCTTGTCCTGCCTCGTGTTCACTATTTCTAATACAGTTACTTTCCAGAAAGTGTAGTTCTGTTCTGGATTTTAAAAGGTGAAATACAAATAAATTTCATAATTTATCCAACCAAAAAAAAAATTCCCTCCCAGATTCCATGAAAGGGCTTCCTTCCCTAGGTCACACTACACTGAGAACATATAATTTTTCTCATTTAAAGCTCACATGATTCATTTTATCTTTTTTAGTTATTTGCGGATCTTACTATATAAACTTGGATATCCTACTTCACTGGGGTGACCTCAAACTCACAGAGATCCATCTGCCTCTGCCTTCCCAGCCCTGGGATTAAAGGTGTGCGCCACCACATCTGGCCACATGATTTATTTTAGATTGAGTTCTTTTCAGTGAGAAAAAGACATTAATACAAGTTCTTCCATTTCATAATGGGCCATTTCAACAACAGCATTTTGTTTCAACTGATAGGAATAAACATTTTTCATCTCAAAAAAGTCTCGTGTGTGTGTGTGTGTGTGTGTGTGTGTGTGTGTGTGTGTGTGACACAACAAGGAAAAAGAGGCCATGAATGTGAGAGGAATCAAGGGTGGAAGGGCACATGGGAAAGGTTGGAGGGAGGAAATGGAAGAGAGAGAATAATGTAATTATATTTTAATTAAAAAATAAATGTCACCTTGATAATCCATGAGGGCCTAATCTGATTTTCAGAAAGGAATATCCTTCTATTAGGTCCAATGATGAAGGTCCTATATGGAAGAACAGAGGAAATGACCCTAGTATCCCCTTCTAGCACTGGCCTATGAAGACACTCAGTGAAACCCTCTAAATTCTTCTTCTTTTTCTGTGGCAACCTAGGATGTTAAAGGTGTCATATTGGGTTCTTATGAGATGGAAAAGAGTGCCTACCCTATTCCCAACTGTTAAGTGAGTAAAAATGAACTTTGTGTCACACAATGATTGGAGGGCACATTTGTGTAGATATCACATGGTATATTCTGACGGAGAAAGGAAATGGTACTTGGAGCCAAGCTATTTTAAAGAAAACCTATAGAATGGAATTGGCTTCATGATGGCAACAAGGAGGTTCACAGCACATACTGGGATGTATGAGAAGCTAGTTCTTCCTTTTATTCTGTGATATGTAACTAGAAAGACTGTTGCCATTAGTAACTATACCATAATAGTTGCCTTTAACCTGTGATTTTGGAAATGGCTGGATAGAACAAGAACATTGGTGTGTTTTGGTCATTGTTGGCTGTCTTGGCAAGGTGATTATAAATATGCATCTCAGAGAGGAACAGACCAGTCCAGAAGTGAATTGTGCAGACAGTGGACTCTTACCATGTAAGCAGATGCTAAGTCGTTGATGATGAGAAGGCACAAGAAATTGAAGAAGGTTCTAATATAGCAAACATTAGATGGATAGGCTTGTTACCTATGGTTTCAGAGATTTTCCAAGAAAAAAGACATTGGCTTAAGAGAGACTGTGGTGGCAAGGTGGGTGGTGAGACAGGTTCTGAACCAGGATAAAAATACAAATATTGTTTAAGAACTCTTCCTGTCAAAGAATGTGGTGCTTTCACACAGGGCTAAAAAGCAAGGAGATCAGAAATCTACTAATTTCTAAAGGGTATACACTACTAAGGAACCCATAATCCTGATCTTTAAAAATCCTTTGATTGTATGAGACCTCAAAGTACCCCTAGGTCCAAAAAGTTTTGTAAAAAAAGAGTCAAGCTTCAAAGATTGTCACAGCCCAAATATAAAGCATGATCTCTAATACCCACATTAGATGTGGCTGGAAAGAACAATGGGCAAGGAGGGTGTCCCTGCCACAGAACGTTGACTAGTCGACTACCATGCTCAAGGGCATTCTCTCTTCCCAGAGAAGAGCCCTGGTGATGGGGTCAGCAAAGTGAAAACGCATATGTGCACTTATTCTAACTCCCAGAACAAGCCCAAGTTCTCAAATTGACAGTATTGTCAAGTTTCCAGATATAATGAGTCATCTTAACAGCAAAATTGTTGCTTTAAGTAACAGAAACAACAGTTGTTTCATCCCTGAAATGTCAGTTTGAAATAAGTGTAAACAGACAATAAGATAACGATGGGTATTGTAACAATTTGAAATACCTGATAGAGCTTGCATGCTTATTCTGTAGAAAATTGTGATTGCTAGCTCCCCACTTGGAAGACTTCCAGGAACTGTTAAAACACCCAAGGAAAATAAAATTTTAGTGAATTTGAAAGTGATCGTTGCATTATAAGATTGACTTCTGGCCAGCAGTTACATCCTCATGGTATTATTCGTGTTTGATTTCTGTGTATACAGTAAGCATATTCTTGCTGGCTGGATTGAGATTCAAACCAGCATGCCAAGGAGGGGCAGGGCAAAGGGAAATCTTGCCCATATTTCTTTACTACAAGCTTTATTTTAAGGCTGAGTGGACTCATTATTTTACACTAAAATAAATGCCCTGCACCATGGAATAATAGATCAAATCTTTCAGAAGGAGTCTTGAGATGAGACACGTAACTGCAAATGAATTCATGCTTACAGCAGTGATATCTGACACCCTCCCTGGGCTGAATCACTTGGCAGGGACAAGTTAACTGAGAACTGGGGGGTGAGAAGAAACAGAAGGAAAGAGGGAGTGTAGGAGGCACTCTACAATTTAACAAGATAGCTAGCAAAGCCTTGTGATAGTTCTATATAAAGTCCCACTGGTCTGAGCACACTGAGTAGAAGAACTAGGTGGTAACAGGACTTTTAAGGTGGAAAGCATTCAGTAACTTCAATGGTGAAGTCATAGTATACATATGCCCATTAACTGCATTTCACATGTTTATGTCCATCCTTTTCAGCTCTTCATTTAAATTTAAGTCAATAGAGCTCAAACACTAATACTTCATATGAGGACTAATCTCTAGGTAGGTAGGTAGGTAGGTAGATAGATAGATAGATAGATAGATAGATAGATAGATGATAGATAGAGATAGATGATAGATGATAGATAGATAGATAGATAGATAGATAGATAGATAGATAGATGATAGATAAGATAGATAGATAGATAGATAGATAGATAGATAGATAGATAGGTAGGTAGGTAGGTAGGTAGGTAGGTAGGTAGGTAGGTAGGTAGGAAGAGAGACACAGAAATACATCAACTCCACAAGCTAATGAAATCCTCCATCATATCCCCACTAACCTCACATTTGTCATGATGATGTGTCAGAGCAGTCCAAGAATGGAGTCACCGAGGAGAATTCTGGGTGCTTGTGAGAAAACTAAAACGAGACAAGAGTCTTGTGACCTCAGTATTTAAAAAAACACAGAATTGTTCTTGGAATGTTTTTTCACATAGTGGGTAGGAATGAGATTACTTCAGATCATTCATTGCAACTGGCTATTGTTATTTGTTTATATGTCTCTATGGAAAGACATGTTTTTGCCACATGGGGCTTGTGGGCCATATGTAGCTTATCTGCCATGTGTGGTTTGTCCTTGTGACTGTACACTTTACCCATGTGACTCTTCTTAACCCTCAGAGCATAAATTGTCTGAAGAATATTCAGAAGAATAAAGTTGGCTATTTCATGACACTTTTGTCTGCCTGGTTAAATGGCTGCATTCTCTTAGGTGCCATCATCTCTAGAGTGGTGACAGTGACGGACGTCAGATGAAGACCAAACATTTGGGGGCAACCATAGGTCATAATGTCACTCTGTAGGACTCACTGTATTTTCTCTGAGTTAATAGAGAGGAAGAATGAGAGCTGGAACTTACAGACATACTTTCTCCTCTAATAGGATGGAAAATTGAAAAACATGAGATGAACAAAGGGATGTATGGACCTCCCTGGGAAGGGTAAATGTAATAAATTTTGTGGGTGGACTGAGAGCTGGCTGGGATGAGAATGGGAAGTATCAGGTGAGTTTGGGCAAGGGGGGGTTGTATTTAGAGTTTTCCTGCCTGGCCCATAGTCAGGACAAATCTCTATCACTCACCAGTCCCACAGCTGCTCAGACCCAACCAAGTAAACACAGAGACTTACATTGCTTACAAACTGTATGGCTGTGGCAGGTTTCTTGCTAACTGTTCTTATAGCTTAAATTAATCCGTTTCCATAAATCTATACCTTGCCAAGTGGCTTGTGGCTTACCGGTGTCTTCACATGCTGCTTGTGACTCCCTCTGTCTTCCTGTTCCTTCCTTTCTCCTCTCTGTTAGTCCCGCCTATACTTCCTGCCTGACCACTGGCCAATCAGTGTTTTATTTATTGACCAATCAGAGCATTTGACATACAGACCATTCCACAGCAGGGGGTGGAGGAACAGAATTTGGGGAGAGACAACTGGAATTGGGGAGCATTAGGGAGGGGTGGAAACCCTGTGCCGTACAAACTTCCTGGAATCTATGAGGGTGATCCTAGTGAGATCTCCTAGTAATGGAGGATATGGAGCTTGAACTGGTCATATTTTGTAGCCAGCCAGACTTCCAGTGGTGCGACTGGGTTACGTTTAAAAAAAATAAAATAAATAAAAACTTTTATTTATTTATTTAAAAAAAAAAAGACTAAGAAAGGTCAGGAAATAAAAACCTCTGGAGTCAGATGTGTCATAATCCAATCATGGCACTGCTTCCTGTTTCCTTCCCTGCTTCAGTTTGTGTGGGTTGGGTTTCTGTCCCTTGTCACTGAAACTCTTCTAACTCAATATTGTATCATATATTTTCTATCACATCAAGTTTTTATCACTCTTTCCAGTTGTTAACCCCAAGCCACAAAGGACTGCCCATATTAATCTTAGTTGTCTACTGCCTTGATGCTCTTTGGATTTGCAAGCTCTCCTAACTTTCTGATTCTTATAGGGATATTCCTCATAGGCAAAGATTAACCTCTTCTAGCTAAAGAGGCAAGTTCAGAGTTGGCTGTTTGGGGCATTTTATTTGTCCCTTTAATTTTGTCTCTGTCTGCCTCTACCTCGTTTAGATAGTCTGGAGACCGAATTCTATACAACAAATGCATGCATTGCCCTCTGGCTTCTGGTTTGGATTGATCAACATGAAGCACGTGATGGAGACAGAAGAGGAGGCCCAGGATAGCTGGTGAGCTTCTGGCTTCCCTCCCTGACTGATGCAGGGTATCTCCTTATCTCACAGGCTGTTCCTGTCAGCCAAATCTTGGTTGAATCTCTCTCAGGGTCTGTAAGTTGTCCCCACCACTGGTTCCCAGGCTGCGACTTCTCTATGTATTCATTATCCAGTGAAAATTTTCCTTAAGACCTTTGTAAACAGATCACCTTTACTACTTACCAAGCTACCTTCTTTACATGGGCCACATTTCTCAAAGTTTCCCCCAACAGCATTTTGCACAAACTAGGACCCAGAAGCACCAAATGATTTTACATTCTATTCCCAGGTGTACCATTTATAAAGTAATGATTGGGTAAACATTATTACTTGTTATATCCTGGACATTTCACTTTGACTTTTGTGCTCCAAAGATAAATGTGGCACCATGAGAAGTCATCCATCTAAGAATTCAGAATTGAACTCTCCCAGACACAAATCTGCAGCATCTTGAATTTGGACTTCACAGCCTCTAGCACTATGAGAAATTATCTGTTGTTTATAAGCTGCATAATTTTTTTTCTTTTTTTGAGACAGGGTTTCTTAGTGTAGCCCTGACTGTCCTGAAACTCGCACTGTAGATCAGGCTGGGCTTGAACTCAGAGATCTGCTTGCCTTTGTCTCCCAAGTACTGGAATTAAAGTCATGTGCTACTATGCCTGGCTATAAGCCACATAACTTATGGCATTTTATTATAGCAATCCTAGTGAACTAAGATAGTAAACAATGGGCAATAGACAATAGATACACCAAGTTAATAAGCATGAATCAGGGACATGAATATACTGTGAAAACTACTAGTGAATATATAGGTTTGAAAATGTGCACATAGCGAGGGATGGCAAATGATGTGTTGAAATTATAGGCAGAGGTGATGTTATAAAGAATGCATATTTATTTATTTACCCATTCACTCACTTATCAAAATGTAAGCTTTGAGGATGTTGAGAGTTCATAGCTTTATTTTGTAGGGCTATGCAATAGTGAGAAAATGATTGCTGTCATAGATAAATTAAATGCTACCTCATATATTAAATAGAGCCAACACAGGCTGGTACATACATCACAATGGTAAGAAAGAGAGACTGCTATCATTTTAGACTGGCGAGGGTCATTTTCAACTCTAGGATATTATTTCTACAGTAAAAGACTTATGTGCTTTTAGAATCCTAAACAAAGGATCACTCTTCAGCCTTTCAAATAAGACCAAGTGTAGAATCCCAAAGAAAGGACCTCATGTCCTCACACTGTGTACCCTTAAGTCTGTGCTTCTCTCCAGCAGCACTCACAATGCCCTTTAAGAGGGCCCTTGCTCTCCATCTTCCTGTCCTACCCTACTTCAGTATCCCATTGTTGTAGCCCAGGGGACTCCAATACATCATTTTCCTTCTTCTGTCTGAGCAGTCGCCTCTCAAGTTCTTTTTGGAAACTTTATCATGTCTGACTTTAAGTGTTTTCAACCAAGTCCCCTCAGAACACTCTATCTCTATTAAAATCAATTCCTTTATGTGAGGCTGTATTTTTACTTGCCTTTTGAGGGACAGAGAAAAGAATAATCTTCAGAATTCTTGAAATATCTATTTGTTCCTTTTGAGGAATGGATGAAATGTTCTGAAGTTTCAAGCCTACCTGTGACTGATGGAAGTGTCGCAGAATAGCAATGTTTTTCTGCAGTTTTTCTTACCCCATATATCCATGAGTATATGTGCTATACATGCAAATAACGGGCTTAGAAAGAATTGAGGGAAATCACCTAGAATACAAGTAGCAAAGCCATAGTATAAAATACAACCTCCCAAATGACAGTACCATATGAGACAGGGTAGTGCAGTGGTTTACTAATACTGCAGTGGATACACTGGAACAGTGAAATCTTAACAAGGTGACCTTAGGGTGTTACTTAGTCTTTGTGACTCAGTTTTCCCTATATAAAATGGGAAATAATAATAATAATAATGAAAATTGCATGTAAAATGCTTAGAATCATGTTCATGTTATAGAAATCATTACACTAAACCATCCTTATTTGCTGGTTCACTTCCTATCATTTCAAATGCTTGGGTTCAATATGGTTCACAAGTTTTGGATAGAAAACTCCAGAAATAAGTAATTAATAATTTAAAAACTGCTTACTGTTCTGAGTAGTGTGATGAAATCTTATGTGTTCTCTCTCTCCCCAGTCCAACTCCCCAGGACACAAATAATCTCTTTGTAAAGTGTATCCACATGAAACATTGTCTGACTGTTTGCCACTTGGAAGCCTTCCTGGTTATCAAACTGTCCCTGCTTGTGTTCAAGTTACTCTTATTTTGCTTAATAATTCCTCCAAACTATGAGGTCATGGATCCTGGAAATCTGGATACAATAAAAAGAAACTGTAAGTGATTGCCTTTAGGTAAAGAGGTGAAAATTCTGTAGCTAATAAGAAAAGAAAACCAGTGTATGCTGAGGCTGCTTTGTTAAGCATCAATTTTATGTCTATGAAATTATAATACTAATGCTGGTTTTGTCGCTGCACCTCAAACTGTAGGTGTTACGGCCATAGTGCAGGATAAATGCATGGATAAGACATTGCATTTGTGGATGTGTGTGGTGGGAGATGTGTGTGGGGGGATGTGTATGCTATAATTTGGGTTAGGTATTATCTTTGGATTGCGGCATCTCTTGAGGTCTTGGAATGTATGTAACCCTTGGTGCTGAAAGGGGACGACTGCATTGTTTTTTGACTGCCATGTCCAGGCACCTTCTTGATTTTGTTACTCCCTCTCCTCTCCACATGTAAACTTGTGGAGAATATTACCCATACATTCTTCCTTGACTTCTTATAGCTCATCTTCCCTTCAGTCTTACTCTGTTTTGTCTTTCACCTCCATTGCGATATTGACAAACCCAATAGATACTTTTAAGCCTCTTTGTACTTAAAATTTCCAGAGACATTCAATGTAATTGATGGTTTTCTCCTGTGAACATTTTTGAATCTATTAAAACATTTCTGGCTATTTTTAAATACCTTCCTAAAGAGATCCTCCTCATTTTTCCTTTTTAACTTCATACGTACCTAACAGAGGATCAATGTGTCTTTCAACCCCCACCAGGGAAGCTTCTATTTGCAGTAGATGGTGACTGACCCAGTAACCCAAACTGGTCAAGACACAGACAATAAGAGACTGCAGAGTGCTCAGCCCTAAAGGGAACATGCATATTGCACCCTGCCCTCCCAAGGCTTAGGAGTCATTACTGAAAAGGGGGCCAAAAAGAGTTCAAGAGCAAGAGGTAGTGAAGGACTGTGAAGAAATATTAAAAGCAGGGCAAAGCAGGGCAGCTATGCATATGAACTGGCAGCAGTTTTGACAGCACACTCAAAACCTGTGAAAGTGTCTGCCAGAGCAAATCCCAGCATGGAGAGGGAATTTAGGCACACAACCCCACCCTTAGTAACAGAGACTTTGCCAGTGTTAGCTGCTAGGAGGGGAAGAGACATTTTTCTCCAAGAGTGCTGCCCCTGGTAAGTCATACTCTCCAGTTGGAGATCAGATATCCTAGAATATTTAGGTAGTACAAATTGGTCTTGAAGTATTAAAAAGAAGACACAGAGTTGGGTGGTAAGGAAGAGAGTGGATCTGGGAAGAGTTAGGGGAGACAGGTGAATATGATCAAAATCCATTGCATGAAACTCTCAAAGAACTAATACACATATTAAAATATATTGGATCTCAACCCACTTTTAAAATTCAGCATCTTTTCTTTAATCAATCCTACGGTATACCTTGAAGTCCTAATCTATGTGCATGGTTTGTACAGTACTCCATAGCCAAACTCGCCCATGGAAAGTACCAGAAAGAATGCAAGTTGAAACCATCTAGGTTTCATGACACAAACTCAGATAATATAAGATTGCAAAGTTGACACTAAAAACGTGTGAAGCTTTAGAATGTGGTCCTTAGTTATATGTGACATGGATGCTGAGAAACAAAATCAAAGTCTTATGTGTAACCTAAGTTGTTTCTGACAAAGCCTTTTGAAGAAGAAATTTGATTGCCCAGGGCTTTTCCACCATAGTGTGCTTCTTGTCTTGTGTGAGTTTGCTGAGCACCATTGACATGAGTGAATCCTAATGAGTAATAGATAGAAAACTTGCTTAGATGTATAATTTGGTAGATATCACTCTTGATTAATTAATCAAATGTGCATGAGCTTTTTATCTCTCCAGCACTTTAAGTCATCCCTTCCTTCTTTGATCCAGGCCTAAGACATTCTTAGCATATGAGCTAGATGGTAAAAAATAATCTAATAGCTGATTGGAGATGAAAGGAAACAAGGATAACATACCCTTTGTGTCAGAGTGGCGTGGTGGGAGATGAGTCAAAGGCTCATTGGGTATATTCCATTAACGAAGAAAAGATAATTCATCTCGACGTTCTTGAAAGGTGAAACAAACTTACTGCTCTCAGCCGCTGTGGAGTGTTGACCAATTTGAACACAGAGGCAAGGCTTTGAGAAAGTGAAAGCCGAAGGCTTGCTTTCTTCAGGTCCATCAGCGTTGTACAGAATTGTTCTCTGAGCCAAACTGCCACCATCTCTGTCAGATCAACTGTGCCCTTCAATCACCAAAACTCACCTGAAAAAACCAGGTGTGGCTGCATTCCTGCTGAGCTCCTGGCCTGGCTCCAGGGAGCAGCACCTAGCCCTAATCCTTCCTTTGTTTAACCACACCTTTTGTTTCTCTTACCTTTTGTTTCTCTTATTGCCCTATGTGAATCTTGTTTGAGAGTCAAGGATCAGAGTCTCCCAAGGATCAAAGGCCTGTGCAAAACTTGGTTCAGGAAACCCAGAAAACCGTGGTACCTGAGAAATCAAGTAATTTGCACTTGGCATTTTATCTGTGGGAGCTCCTTTCGATTGCTTTGAAAGTATGGAAATTAACTGGCTAAACTTTGATAGAGAGAAATAAAAATGCCCTAGGTGAAGGGAGAGTACTTCAGTCCTTGGAGGCTGGACCCCCCTGCAGCCATGAAAGGCTAGATTCATTCCTAAGATGCCTCTGAGTCTTCATTCCACAGATCCGTGTGAACCCACACAGCTGTGTCCTGACATATAGCAACAGCTAGGTTTTGTGGTATACCCTAATAACCCTGGCGCTGGGGATGCAGAGACCAGCAGATCTCTGGGGATTACTAGCTATCCTGCCTAGCCTACTGGCTAGCTCAAAGCCATTTAGAGGACTTGTCTCAAAAACCAATGTATTTGGCTCCTGAGGAACTAGATCAAAGGTTGTCCTCTGGTGCATGTGACCTGCCCCCATATCTGAGTGCATGCACACTCGCACACATCCACCCCCCAACCCCTCCCCCCGCCACACACACACACACACACACACACACACACACACACACACACACACACAGAGAGAGAGAGAGAGAGAGAGAGAGAGAGAGAGAGAGAGAGAGAGAGAATAGTTTCTGAATAAGTTTGAAAATAACTCTAAACACCCCTACATAGTGAGAATTTTTAGAAATTCAAGAAGTTAAGATATATGTTTGTGTCTCTCTATTTGAAAATACAAGCAAACAAAAGTAGTATAAGGCCCCTCTTCCTTCAAATGGTCAGTGTCATTGGGGCAGGGGTGGGCATTATGTCACTAGGAATCTCCAAAAGGGCTTTTCTTACATTTTAGAAAATTCAAGAATTTGATTTGACTGGGCAGTTGATGGCACATGCCTTTAATGCCAGCACTTGGGAGGCAGAGCCAGGCAGATCTCTGTGAGTTCAAGGCCAGCCTTGTCTTCAGAGTGAGTTCTGGGACAGCCAGGACTATGCAGAGAAACCTGTTTCAAGAAAGAAAAACAAAACAAAACAAAACAAAACAAAATCAAAACAAACAAACAAACAAAAAACCCAACAAACAAACAAAAAACAACAGCTACAAACAAAGGAAAAAAGAATTTGATTTGGACTAAGGTTTGAACTTTACCAATTCCTGTACTACAAATTAGTAAGATAATATTTGCATGGTGATATTCACAAAGCAAGGGCTGTGTCCTCTATAAACAAGCCCTCAGTTTTGAGTGGACAGAAATCACTGTGTATCGGCTTCCTGCTATTCGAGTCTTTGCTGTCAAATTCTTTGCATTCCTGAGTATTTTGTGAGCTTGAGGTTCTGAAGCATTCTTGCTTTGATCATAATTTTTCTTTAACATTAATTCTTGGATACTCTCAGACACACTGTTTGGAGTGTAATGTGCATGGACCTGTTGGGATAATAGGTTTTTAATGCCTTTACTCTTGACATAACTTCTTTCCTTGTTACCAAGAATTGGTACAATTGTTAAAAAGAATAAAGGGTGCCTACCAAGACCATTGAAAGTTATTTCCCCACCCCCACTCCCATTTGCCTGTATGGACTCAATGTCTCTGTATGTTAAGGGACCTTAGTTTGAGCTTTTGAAGGAATGAATCTCCTTCATTGCACATTCAATAAAGTCTACCTCAGCTCATCCAACCTGGATAGTGGGTGCTTTAACAAGAGTCTGTGTTTGCAGAGATGCTTGTCTGGGAAGAAAGAAAAATCTCACTTCTTTTTCAGATACCTTTGTCTGCTGTGGGATGGTCTGTATGTCAAATTACTCTGATTGGTCAATAAATAAAACACTGATTGGCCAGTGGCTAGACAGGAAGTATAGGTAGGACTAACAGAGAGGAGAAAAGAAAAAACAGGAAGGTGGAAGGAGTCACTGCCAGCCGCCTCCAGGACAAGCAGCATGTGAAGATGCTGGTAAGCCACGAGCCACGTGGCAAGATATAGATTTATAGAAATGGATTAATTTAAGCTATAAGAAAAGTTAGCAAGAAGCCTGCCACGGCCATACAGTTTATATGCAATATCAGTCTCCATGTTTACTTGGTTGGGTCTGAGCGGCTGTGGGACTGGTGGGTGACAAAGATTTGTCCTGACTGTGGGCAAGGCAAGAAAACTCTAGCTACATTTGTCCATGGAAAGAACATGGCTGAAGCTACTGAGTGTAAAGAAGCATGGCAGGGAAACTACTGCATACAGTAGTAGACAGAAGACACCCTTGGGCACCCACGGGGTGTCAGAAGTCTTGGAAAATTACATCTTCAAGATTTCGTCAAATTTGATCGTTTTCTGTATCATATTCCATTTGTTCTTGGAAATTTCTTCAGAAACTTCATGTTTGGCCAACTAGGTCTCCATTAAAAGTATCTAGCAGGCCCATGATCCCATCACCTAGGTGAAAAGCAATATGAAATACTGTCCCATTTGATTTACTGATTGGCATAAGAATTTTTAGCTCTGGGTTGTGGTGGGGGGCTGGGCAGCTTCTTACCTCCTCCTGCTAATGTCTCGGACACAAACCAAAGTTCAATTCCATTGAAATTCAGCCTGGGGAAACCAAAGTTTACCAGTGCCATTTACAGAGTCTGAGTGAGGGCTGTGGGCAGAAGCGTGGGTGAACCTAAAGCAGACACACTGGGAAGTGTGCACCTGCTAGGATCCTAGCCTTCCTCCTCGCCTGCCTGACCTGATGTAAGACCGGAGCAACTGTTGCACAGTCTTGCCGCTGAGCTGCCCACCACCATGCCTTCCCTGCTGTAATGGACGATATGAGCTCAAATTGTCAGCCGAAATACATCTTTCCTCTCGTAAATTACATTGTCAGGAAGTTGGTCACAGTCATGAGCAAAGTAACATGTACCCGTGTTTATTGACTCTTTTCTTTGCGTCTTTTCTAAGCTTCTTTAGGGCAAGCATCTGTGTCACGTGAAATGGCACACAAGGACCTCAGCATCTAAGAATGTGCATCCCTGAAAATCACAGAAAAGTCAAAGATAAACTCTCAGAAGAAATTTGAGGAAAAGGTTTTAAAACATTAACATTTCCTGAAAGCGTCCACTTCTAAAACACATCCTTTCTGCTGGCGAGCTTTCTCTAGGGTTCCATTGTGTGAGTTGCTTCAGTATATAGCTTTGTAAAGTTGTGGATAGTCAGGGAAGAGCCTCTCATCCCTTAATTTCATATCATGCAGACTATGTTTCCCAGTTTAATATTTACAATCATCTTATTGGATTGAAAGTGAATGTTACTTTATTTTCTCAAGGCTTGGCTGTGCTTCTGTGACTTCCTGGATAGTTTACACATCATGATTGGAGTTATGAGTACTCTTTCCAGGACTAGAATTCTTTCAGTAGGTCAAAGGATGGACTGAAACCAGTCCCCATCTTCAGCTCAGCTCCTGGAGGCAGACTGAAGGGATATACACAAAAAGCAGCTATTAATTGTTGATAAGTTAAGCTAAGATTCATAACGAGAATACCACACGTACCAAAGGGTCCTGTACTTTTAAATTGTACTGATGCACAGAAATCTTATTTACTTCCCAAACTGAATTACAAGTAGTAGGTTAGGCTCACTATAATCACAGTTTAGTCAATTATAAAATGAAGGTATCACTTTTCTCCCTACCTCATATTTCACTATAAAACTGACAATCTGGGGCAAATCAGAGCTTTACTGACTGTGGTGTAGCTCATGAAAGGAATGGGGTCAGCTCAGGACTCCCCAGACAAAGTTCTCAGCACAAAGGAGATTTATTTGCCCCAGAGTGACAGGAGACAGGGATAAGTGACAAAGACTGGAGCTGGAGGAATGTGGAGAGGAGGAAGGAAACAAGGGACAGGGGAGAAAAGGGGCAGGGGAGACGGGTAAGGGGTATTTGTCACAGGGCAACAAAGGACTGCCTCTGGATAGAGAGGAGATAGACATGGCACATAGGAAATGGTGGTTTATAAAGGTAAAATGGGAAACTCTGTGTTAGGATGAGGTGTTTAATTTTAATTGGGTGTGTTAACTAGGTGAGACAAAGGGGGCTTTTGATTGCTGGACTTCAACACTTTGGTAGCTGAGCCTTTATAGTCAGCCTCAGGAGGAGGAATTGGCCAAATAAGGGAATAGACCTTGGTGGCTAGCTTCAGAAACTCAATCTAACTTTTTTTTTTTTTAGCAAGGCAGAGGGTATCTGGGAGAAGGGAAAGGCCTTCCAGAACCATGTTTGCTAGCCCTGGGCTGGCTTGAGTGCCTTCAGGTCAGCAGAATGAACATTTAGCACCTGTCAATGTTCATTCATGTACAAACACAAGGATAGTCTATCTTGTTAGGAAATAATGTGGGTGGATGTACACAACGACATGGGAACTTCGTGTTCACATAAAAATGAGTAAGCCAAAATAGATGAATTAATTTATTTGAACAGATGTGTCAGTGTTACTCTTTGAGAAAGGGTGATGTAAATCCTCCTACAAAAATTCTTCAGCCAATTTATTTTAGCATACTGTAGAAGAGATTATGTTATAACAACATGATGTAAAAGCAGCATGCCTTTATATAACCTTGGCAATGCCTTCAATCTTGAACCTCATTACCATAGGCTTGATGTACAAAGAATCTGAAGTAAGCTTTGTTCATGAGGCTGGAATCTGAGCTGTCTTCTCCATGGTATTTCCAGTTCCCATCTCAACATGGTACCACCCGAAACATATTAGACCGTAGTATGTATGATGGATGCTGAAGTTAATGAACTCTACTGTTATACTAAACATAGCTTATTTCACTGCTCCTCAAAGAAGCTTCATGCTTTTCTGCATATGGATTCTGATCTTGACTTCATTATCCCACTGCTACTAGACAGCCATCTTTAATCCTTTCTATGGGCTTTACAAACCATCTGTTTACAGTGTCTTCCCAAGATGTTAGACCCCATGTAACATACTCACTCTATCTCAATGAATAAATTATCTTTGATTGAGATGTCCCAGTCGATTACTATCCACACTTTTCATCTCTGCCTCTTGTGACTCATGAACACAATTTAAACTATTGGTCATGTTGCACACTCTTTAGGATTTGAGAATGTTGTGGTACTGGGCATCACTTTGATGATGTTTGGCGGGGCGAGGACAATTCCTTTTCTAGCATCGCCTTCCCTTAAGAGCTTGCTGTTGATTCCCCAGCTGATCTCAGGACTCAATTTTTCAATTATAAATGCCAAAAGGCAGAACAAGGACAATGGGTGCAAATTAGATGAAATGTATTTTAATTTGCTATAAGAGCTTATTAAATTACCAAAACATTCAAATGCAGACTGAATGACCTTCTGTTAGAGTTACAGTGAAACACATCCTTATGTTATATAAAGGATTTTATATATATATATATATATATATATATATATATATATATACATATATATATATACAGGATCAATGGAAAATGATTATGCTTCAGTCTCCATTTGAAATGATATAATAGAAGTTTTCCTTCATAAATGAGAGGATTCAGCTGGAGTATGAAGGCATAATAAGCTAAAGGCAACACAGCTAATAGTTTTACTTTTAAAAAAGATTTATTTTACTTTTAAAGCTATGTGCATATATGTATATCTGTGTTTGAGGCTGTGCACATGTGAGAGCAGGTGCCCATGGAGTCCAGATAAAAGTCTGTGACCCCTTGGAGTTGGAGTTACAGACAATTGTTAGCCAAATATTGTGGATGCTGGGAACTTAGCTAGAGTCCACTGAAAGAGCAACGTAGACTCTTTGCCACTGAGCTATCCAGGTGATTTTACTTTTATGTTTTAAAACTTGTATTCGGTGTAGTTAAATATAGATTCTCTATTTATAACATGTTGACATATAATTACTTAAGTATTTTTTTATATATCACAAAATATTCTTTGCTTCTCTTATGCATCTCATAGCACATGTAGCTAGTAGTAATGTCTGTGGCACACATACTGTGTGTCTAGCTCACCATAATATTCCTTGTTAGTTGTCAAGGTTCTCCACAAAGAGAAAATGATAAGGACACAAGAGATAAAGAACATTTAAATTATTCTCATAATATGGCCAGGAAAGGTCACAGTAAGAAAGGAAGGACATTTAGGCAGCCATGATGCCAGATTTAGGGTTTGAACTTTTGAGCAGTGTTTTCACACATGTATCGCCCTAAATGAAACCACATGACCACCTTCTCATCAGCGATAACACCTGTGCAAATTCCGTCTCTCTGTAGACAATGCTGTGAGTCATGCTGTTCACTTAATTTCTCCCTGCCCCATACACATCTTGCTATCTTCCACGAATGCAATCTAGGGATCTTCCTAGCACCCAGCAAGCTGAGGCAGGAAGACTGAGAGTTCAAGGACAGCCTGGGTTATATACTGATGCTCTACCTCGAAAGAAAGATAGAAAAAAGATACACATTTCCATGTAATTCTAATTAAATATGCAATGTCTTAAGAGGTTCTTCCAGGCAAGGCTGCAGGATAGAGCCTATTCTCTGAAGCTGTCATCTACTCTTAGAAGCCTCCTCCAAACTAAAGTGAGTTATTGAGAGAACTGTGAGCATTATGCCATTTATAATAGAAATGATAGAATTTGCCATTTGTTTAAAACATTCAGACTTCAGGGACTCAGAGCAATTGCGAGCACGGATCCAACAGGAGCCGCCCTAGGCTGTGTTTGCTTTTGGCTGCCTCTCTTTCCTCTCAGCCCTTTCTTCAACCCCCTTTTTTTCTCTGCATGTTTCTGGGTGTTCCAGTTCTCTGAGATCTTGGCTGGCCTCTGGCCTGGTGCCCTGAATTGTAGTTGTATTTAACTGATCAGCCTTCAGAATACCCTATGCCACATTCTCAAAAGAGACTCTGTAACTAGTTTAATAACGATAAATGTCAAAGAGTTAACACATTTCTCCTGTTGAGGTGAACTGAATAAGGCATTCATGGGAGACCTGACTCTGATGTCATCATTTCCTAACGACACCTGGCGCAATTAGAACTTTCCCCAGAGATGGAAATGGAAAGTTCACAATTTGGCTAGCAGATGTTTGGAGGTCTTAAAAATCTAGGTTAGATATTGATTAATTGTCAACACTTAAAAATATGGAGTTATAACGTTGCAGCTGTCTGACTTCTGTTCAAATGTCAGGGCACTGGCTTGCAGCGATGCTGGGTCCCGTGTGGCAGCAGCTGCAGTAGTTAAGGAGTAGCTAGTTCCTTCAAAGAGCAGGTTGTGCTTAGTGGAGAAGGGGCCTCACTCCTTCCAGTTCATCCATTTATGCCATCTCTCTGGACTCTGTAGGACATGGGTTTGTAACTCTTGTTGAATTCACGGAACTAATGCCAGTAAATCCCATCTCTCAACCCGTTAGTCATGGGCGACGTCATGAACAGATGGCTTAAGGAGAGCATATGCTGTTGATCTGTTCCTCTTATTTCATTAACTGCTCTGCCAGCATTTTAAACAATCGAATCATGTGTCACAACCTGAAAGTGGAGCATCAGTTTAGAAGGAGATAAGCTGGAGATTTGTTCAACTGTTTATTTTCAAATGCCAGACGAAAGCTGCTTTGAGGTTTGATCTGCAGCTAAAGGTAGCCTGCTGCCAAATCGGTAAATGAGGATTCTATATACATTCCAAATGTTGTGCCTGACATAGCCCTGTGATGTCAAAATAATAGGAAGGGCACCTCCAGCAACACTCATGTACAGAGAGTGAAAGGCCTCCCTTGAAATTTTTCCAGGAGTAACATATTAAATGGAAGGGTAAGGGGCCTTGGAGATGGTAGCACTTTAACGCTTTGAGAGCTTTCTGAAGGCTTTACCGGGCCCCCATTCTCTATGCTGAAGGTCAGGAATGTTTACATGAACACATTTATGAAAAAAGATGGAGCCATTAATAGCAAGGGGCAATTTAACAAAAGAACAATAACATGTGTTGTTTAGGAACAACACTCTCCATTTCTGTTCGGAGTTCTAGAGTCTTCTTTCCATTAAGTTAAAGAGCTAAAGAGAAATGGGAGAGAAGGATCCCCAAGAACGTACCAGACAAACAGTATGCATAAAATTGTCACAATTGACACAGAAGAAGATAGTGGATACAGGACTCTTACGTCATTTTAGCAAAGCAGTGTAATTAGGAAGAGCACAGATGGATAAAACTGTTGGGAGGCCTAAGAGAAGAGTGACTGTGTAACATGAGGGAGATTATCTCTTCTTCTTGACAAACTCACAGACGAAATACATGGTAAGATGGCACTCTGTGTCATTCCACCCGCCGGAGCTCAGCATCTCCACACAGTCCTCATGGCCATTGGGATCGCTAGGCTCTCCCTCTTTCCAGTTGCTGTAGTTCTGCAATGGGCTGTTGTCTGTGAAGACGTACTGCCCTTCCCTCTCAAGGTCATTCACCCCGATGAACACTCGGAAGAAGCCACTCTTGGCGACATAGTCAGCAAGAAGAGTGTTAATGACCTCGTCCTTAGGCATGGCTAGCATTCCTCCCCGGATCCTGCAGTGGGTCAGGGATTCCCTGTAGTTCTTCTCCTCCTTCACGATGTAGTAGAACTTCTCTTCTGTTTCCCGGATCCCTGCTATGACTGAAGGGAGGAGAGGAAGAATATCATTAACATGTCTCAAGAAAAGAAGAAGCAAATACATGTATAATATTGTCAGATCTCAATGCACTTACTACTCAGCATTCAAGAGCTGTTTTGCAAGGTCATAATGAGGTAGTCACTCTTTCCCTTTCTTCTGTGACTTTCTGTTTATCAAGTGAAAACAAAAGTCCACCATCTGTTCTCCCTCCCCTTCCTCCTTAGCTTCCCACACATCTGTCCAATAGCAGCCCTGGTAACAAAGCCCAATTAACAAGAGCTGCTACCCAGAGCATCTCACCATTTTTTTAATCTAGCTTATGTTTCAGGTATAATTGTCCCCCTTTCTTCTATATTCACATTCTGCATGCATGGGAAGACCCTGGTGTTTTATTTATTTTATTTATTTATTTTTAAGATCTCAGAGAAAATGTATATAATGCCCCTTGCTGGACATGGAGTCGTCTATGTTCCCATTGTCCCTTCCAATCTATTCTATGCTTGCTTGTGTGTATCTTTCCTTGAACTGGGAGTGTCTTGAGGGCAGTGCTCATGTCTGACACTCTTCAATCCAGTGCCCGGAACAGCCCAAGAAATGACAAATGCTTATTAAAAGCAAATTAAATGGACAGTCTAGGAATAATAAAAACATTTGTCCACTTCAGGTCGAGTTTCTAGGATATAGACATACAAAATGATTGAGATTATCCACACAGCAGTAAGTGAAACTTAGCTATGGACTCAGTGTCAAGATACAACTAGGCATTGACAATCAACTTCAACTCATAATATGTTCTTTGTGCTTTTGGCTTCATTTTTGGGGCATTTAGCTTCATCAAGAAATTAGTGGTCACTGAAATGTTAAAACTTTTGGTTCTGATGTGTTCATGATTGTCTGAGTCATGTAAACTATAGAATTCTATTTTTAAATTTGTATATATACATATATATATATACACATGCATATATATATATACATATAAATACATTGTGTCTCTCTGTGTATAAGCCATGCTATGTGAGGGTGCCCATGGAAATCAGATGTGGTGTCAGATCCTCTGGAAACAGAGTTATAGACAGCTGTGAACTGCTTGACATCAGTGTTAGGAACTGAACTGGGATCCTCTGAAAGAACAGTACAAGCTCTTAACTGCTGAGCCTTCTTCTTCAGCCCCAAGATACAGAATCTTATTTATGACTTACAACTAGAACTTAAATCCAATTAAGTTGCTTAGCTAAGCTTTAGTATTTTCTAGGCCTCTATCATTACATGTTGACTCTGAACACAAGATGGCATTTGTGTGCTTCCACTAATGTGCAACACATACATCTAGATTACACTAAGTGAAAGTCCAGCCAGCTGAAATCAGCCATGATAGTCACTGCATCAGTTCCTTCAATAAAACTGTCTCAGCACAGCCCTTTCCAAGTTGAAGACTTTACTGCTGCTTAGAGTGGGAAACAGACAAAGGGCAAGAAAAACGGTCAAGTTGAAAAATTTATAGACACACATAAGACCTGTACTGAATGCATTATTGGCAGGGGAGTCAAGAAAACCCTACTCGGCTATCTGTATCCTTGGGTATGGCAGTCTCCAGGCTTCAGTTGACTCATAGCACTTGCAACATAATAATGAAAAACACTACATGCTATTTGTTAGTAGTTATGTGCCGTCCCAAGTACTCAAGGAAGTAGCCATATTTCTGTTCATATTTTGTAAGGTACTGTTTCTCCTTGACTCTGTCTCTCTTTATTCTCCTGGCACAGCTTGCCCAACTCTGCTGTTTTCTTCTTCCCCTTGGTAGACCAGCCTGACTTTACTTTAAGATTAGAAGCCATCTTGTTACAAGGTCAAAATAAATTCATTCCCATTTTCTTTAAACTTGGATTTGACCAGGTCTTGACTCATTTTCTGGAATTTGATGTTCCACACCTTATACCCTAACCTACACCCTGATAAGCTAAGATGTTCTGCCACATTTCCATTTAACAAAAAACCCTTGGGAACCCCTTAGCTTTGTAGTATGGAGGATATATAAGCTCTACTTTTTCCTATGTTCAATGCTATTTTCTCAAACCCCACTTTAGGGAGCTAGCCCTGTCAGACAGAAAATGAAACTTGCTTAATTTGACCAAAGAATTTAAGTAATGGTCTTTACTCTTGTTCAGTGGAATTAATACCCTCTTTTAGCAAAGACCATTTTCCTGCCAATACCACATGCATATAATTGATTCTGTGCAGTGAAATAAAAAATATTGAATTCTGAGAGAACAATCAATATTTTGGGAGACTTTTGAACTGTGATACTTTGATTGACTTGAGGCATTTTCTATGCTTACTGTTCTTGATGAACTTCATAGATGTCTTAAGACGAGCAACACTAATATCCAGTTGTCCAACCACTTTCCGGTATCTCCCACAGTCACAGATGGTACCTGGTAAATGAAATAGCTATGAATTCACATTGAAGTACATGAAGACACATTGGAGAGAACCATTCTCTTTTCTCAGTGTTTTTTCATGTTTTCTACCATTTTCTAGCTTGGGTACATCTCTTTATGAACCACCAAGTGTTTAACTTTTGATTTAAAACACGGTTTCTATTTTATTTTATCTTTAAGAATTCATAAAACATTCTTTAGAAATTGTTTAGAATGAGTTAAAAATTTTTTTTACAAAGAATGAATGAGACAAACCACTGTGTACACACAGTGGGCCATTTGGCATTTTTGTTGAGTCCAGAAACGGTCTGCTCAATTTGAGAAGAAACTTTTTACAGCTTCCTTAAAACATATTTGCAGGCAGGCCTCTCTCCTGGTACTGCATTATTCACGAGCTCACACAGCTCTCCCAGGATAGAAGAAACTTTTCATGATTCAATCACATGTTAACTCTGATTATCCACGAAAAGTAAAGCTGTCAAGTTTCAAAGACTACATTTAAATACTGGGAATAGATGCAGTTTAAATTTTAAAGGGCAGCCGTCCAGTTTATGGGTTAGCTATTATTTTAATTTGTTGTGCAGCTTCCTTTACTCACTCTGCTTTCTAACTGCCTCGCGTTATAGTGAGGAGAAGCAGGATCAAAGAACGCGGTGGTGAATTCAAATGATTCTCTTTTATTTCTGTGTAATGGTGGCTGTGTGTAGTTTTCCATTTCTTTACTACTTGGCAGTATGGGAAGTTAATCTAATTTTATTAGCCAATTGGAAAAATACCCTGTTCTTTAATTGATTCACGTACACAGATAAACGCGAGGAATATAAGGTAGTTCTTTGAATGGGTCTTCACTAGACCACTGTGAATAGAAACAACTGGAATTCTCCCCAAACTACCTACTGCACTTCCTTGTATCAAAAAATTACAAGCTGAGCTCTCCGAGGACTCCCCCAGCTCTTGAAGCCAAGTAGCCTTAAAGGATCAGCACAGGAGGCCACCCATAGGCTAGCATTTCGCTCAGATGCCCAGGACACAAAGCATGGCTGCTGATGCAGCTTCTGGTGTGGACTTTCCTCTTGATTCCAGACACTGTGCTCTGCTTCCTGATATGCTAGGCTTACTTCTCATCAGGAGTGTGACAGGGATGGAATGTGCCCTCATTTCTTTCCCAGGGGCTTGGAAAGTCACCAGTGGGAGGACAGGAAATTCTCTTCTTCCATGTCCTCTATCCCTTGGAAATAAGGTTGAATGCATGGAAAGGGTTTTTGTTGTTGTTGTTTGTTTGTTTGTTTGTTTTACAGTATAGTTTTGAGCTGGACACATTTGGAGTGGTGTCAGAAATCAACAAAAAACAAAATGAGCATGTCGTTCCTACCTGCCTTGCCTTTTTCTCCTGGAATCCCAAGCAGACCCTTTTCCCCTTTGTCGCCTAAATAAAAACAGCAAAAAGGCACAATAAATAAATAGTGAGTAGTTTCAAGCTGACAAAACATCCTGTATCTCTAAAACCAGAGGAAACAGCTCCCAAAGTTTTATTCTCATCATCTTCAACTAATACCTCTTGCATTTTATAACTGATTTGCTTTGGGTTATTCACAGGCACAGATAATCAGGTGAGTCACAGTTTATTTAGGTCGATTGCCGAAATTCCTGCAGGATATGTAAAGAACACTTGCATTTGTGGTACTTGTCTTACTTACAATATGGCCTTTGCCTTAGCCATGTGCAGCATGGACTTAATTTTGAAAATACAATTGCTTTGCAAATCTGTATCCACTAGTTACTACATCAAGCTCCCTGTAGTTACTATTTTCCAAGTCATTCTATGTGACTTTGACCTTGGGTTAAAAAAAAAAGCACAGATTTTTTTTTTTTCCAGATGAATTCAACAAATATTTGCTGTTTACTTTGTGCAAGACGAGCAGCTAGATACTTGGAGAAATATACAGAAGGACAAAATTAAACCTCGGACTTCAAAGCATTGACAGTTTTTAGTCAAGAATGACACATACAAATATCTGCTCTGCAAAGTCATATCATATTAGACTGAAATGTCAACCTTGGTAATTCCTCTTTCTGTTCTTCTTTTCATGGGACCATTATCTTACTCATTCAGAGGCTTCCAAAAAATAATTCTTAAAGAAGCAGGCTTTTTTGGAATGAGAGAAAGAAAAAAATAGAGATTAAAAAAAACTTCAAAATAACTCCTGAAGCCCACATCAGACACAATAATTGAAAGGAAAAGCTTTTGATTTACAGAAGAAAATGTTTGGCTGAGGTTCTTGAAGATCAAAAGAGAAGACATTGAGAGGAGTGAAATAAAGTTTCATGCTTCAGTGGTGATCTGTCAGTATAAGAAAAAAACATTATGAAGGATAAACACAGGCTGAAGGTCATCCAGGCTGCAGGAGTAGGAGTCCTAGCTGGATAAGAAGGAAGGGGTTGCAGGGAGTTGGGTGTATGACCTAGTAGGGCAATGTAAAGGACAATGCCATCAGCACTGATATTCTGCCTGATGTCATCTGTCCCAAGGCCACTCTACAGCCTACAGGGTCCCTTATGTCATTTGCTCTGAGGGTGTCACTCATTATTCTCACCCTTGTCTATTGAATGCTTCCCACTGGGAGATTCTTATACAGGGAAGAAAGTAACTTCACTGGGATCCTATGGATTTCCCAAGCTTTTCTAGACTGATCTGTGTAGACACTTTCTTTACAGTGATGTCAGACACTTAAGTGCTTGCCTAACAGAAGCAAAGAGGCTCCGAGTGCTGTTTATTGCCTTTACTTTACAACGGAAAGAACTGGGGTTCTCGGAGGCAAATAATATGCTCAGTGTTTTGAGTGGCAGTGTTGATATTCAAATCCAACTATTTCTGGCTCCCCAGTTCATAAAGCCTCACAGATAAGTTGGCCCATGATTTAATGAAGGAAATTAAAAGAGAAAATGTTATCAAAGTGAAACAAGCCAGGTACAGAAAGACAAAGACCCCGTGATCTTACTTATATATGAAACACAATGTCAGGTTTGTAGACTTAGACAGTGGGGTAATCGCTAGCAGATGCTGGAGAGGGTAGGATCAAGGAGGAATAGGGGAAGGTTCTTTTAGGAGAATAAGGTTAGCAAGCCCTAGTGTTCTGTTGCATGACTGGCCGATTACTGTTGAGAGTCATATACTCTCTGCTTCCAAATGGCTAGAGGAGATCTTGACTGTTTCACCACAAAAGGAACAATAAGTGTTTGAGGTGATAGCCATGCTAACTCCTTTGGATTATTTCACAGGGTACATATGTATCAAAGTATCATATTGTACCTCTTAAATCTGTATAGTGATGTCAGTTAAGAATAAAATAAGAGCCGGGTGGTGGTGGCGCATGCCTTTAACCCCAGCACTCGGGAGGCAGAGGCAGGTGGATCTTTGTGAGTTCGAGGCCAGCCTGGTCTACAGAGCAAGATCCAGGAAAGGCGCAAAGCTACACAGAGAAACCCTGTCTTGAAAAACCAAAAACCCAAACAAACAAACAAACAAAGAATAAAATAAGAAAATTTCTGAAAGAAACAGCACTCTTTGCCATAAAAAAATTCACTTAAGAAACCAGAAACATGTTTTTAGGATATCCAAAGATACCATCAGTTAGTGCAATAGTTCTGTGAATGTGGGTTTAATATTCTAATTTCTTATAATTTATATTTTGTTTGTACTTAAAACTCTTTCCAACTGATGTGGATTGAGCAGGGATTCTAATTCTGGTATAGTACCTCTTTCTGGTCTTATAACAGACATAAAATAAATAGAGCAAGCAATGATCTCCTCTTACTGGCTGTTTTGACTTCTGTAGTTGTAGTCTCCCTATTCTCAACCATAGTCCAAAATTACTAAATAGAAACTCCAGAACTAAATGACACATGAGTTTTAAGTTATATACTACTCTCAGTAGCATAAAATGTCTCATTTTATTTTTGTGGACTATGAATCTTCCACTTGCATTGTATCTACTCTGTATATGGTACCCATCCACTAGTTAATTGTTACCTCAGTTATCAAATGAACTGCCACATTAAAATGGCATCATGATCCCTTGTTACAATACCTGTGTATTTGCCTCTTTAGCTCATGTTTGACATCACATCATCTTACATCCTCACAAGAAGGTACACAGTGCAATATATTTTGAGAGAAAGAAAAAAAAGAGAAACTGCACTCACACAAACTTTCTCAGAATGTATTTTGATAATGTTTCTCATTTGAATTAGTGTTGTCAATCTCTTATTTTACATGACTTATAAATTAAATATCATCATAAGAATGTATGAATCAGGAACAAATTCATACTATATAAAGGCTCTGGATTATTATCTGCTGCTTCAGTATCCATTGCAAATCTTGGATGTTTCTGTCAGGAATAAGAAAGGTCAGTATTTGCTTTGGAAGAATGATGGGCTTTTAAGGAAATAAAAACACAGCAGAGAGCAAGGAGATTGAAATGTACTAACATTTCAAAATAAATTGAAAGCTTGGTAGGTGGTCAGAACAGGAAGAGACCCCCTGTGAATCGCAGCAGAAAAGGCTGCAAGGAAGCACCATTCTGGCTTGATCTTTGGGTGGGGAGTGGCTTCTTGAACCCATATGTGGCTTTTCTTTTAAGAAGCTGTAAGCACTGTGACTGCTTTTCGATGTTTTGTCATGAAGTCCTTTCCTTTTGTGACAAACCGGAAGACAAACCAGTGAAAGGCCAAGTGTTCAAATCCTGAACCTGCTGCTTTGTGGACAGGCTGCTGAATTTCCTTAAGTCTGTATTTTTTCATCTCCTAAATGGGAATCATGTTACCTGAAATGATGACATTATTAGGGGAGTAAATGAAGCAATCCTGTCTTATGATGGAATCCATATTGGACTTCATTCAGAGGATGGTGAGCCAACCTAAGCCACAGGTCAGCTAAGTGCTGAGTACTCAGCTCCCTTACAGAGGATTCGGGTTTAGTATATCTATCTTTCCAAAACTAATTATGATTTCAAGTCATCCACAAAACTTTATTTGGGCCTGTGAGTAGGAATATGTCTATAACAAGTGTCTTAAGTAAAGAATTAGAGGTCACATTCGGAGGAACAAAAAGACATCAGAATGCTTTCAGTGTGAAAGGATTATTGGCCTTAAGTAAAAACATTTATTTTGCCATGAGATTGGATTTACCTACACTAAATTATTCTTATGTCTTATTCCTAAAATGAAATATTGACATCTGGAAAGCTACCTTAACCATGCAGGTGACAGCCTTAAGGTCAGCCTAGAAGGGACGTGGAGATTAATCTAAGTCCATGAAAAACTTAGGAGGGCCATGGCCAAATGAGGACAATAAATTTCCAAGTGCTGATTAGAGATGAAATTAACCAAGGTGAGCCAAAACACTGCATCTCCATTTTTCTTAAGACTTGCTTATAAATTTTGATGTCACGACTCTATAGGGGAGGGAAGTCGGGGCGTTAGCGGTGGAGCTGCTAGTGTAGAAAAGTGGTGTTTAAAGGAAAAGAGTGGAAAAATCAGGCTACCTTGTAGGAAATAGCATGTTGTAGCATTCAGTTTTTACCTATACCCATGTGTACCTATGAATACGTATGTATGGGTAAACGTGTGTTTCTGGGTATGAAACCCGGAACTTGTGCATGCTAGGCGAACTTGCTACATTGAGCTACATCTGCAGCCCAGTTTTCTGCATCCTTGATACAACAAATTATTAAAATGTTTTATTGTGTTGTAGGAAAGGTAAAATTATAGTCCTCAGTTGGTTTATAGATGTACACACACACACACATACTCACACACACACACACACACACACATACACACACACTTTGTGGGTGTATGCATATTTATGTGTGTGAGTATGGTGTATGTACACCTGTATGTGTGAGTATGCATGCCTGTGTATGTGTGTGCTTGCAGAAGCCAGTCCTATCATTCTTGGATATTTTTTTTTTCTTTCAGACTGGGTCTCTCACTGGACCTGGAACCTTACTGGTGATCAGCAAGTTCCTGGGATCCTCTTGCCCTCCACAACTCCGTGATGACAGGTGCCAATCAAATGCCATACCATCTTTTAAAATTGGTCTTCAGGATTTGAACCCAGGTCCTTGGCTTCTTCAGCAAGTGCTCTTACCTACCATGTTATCTTTCTAGCACCTTGCTTATATGTTGTAAGTCAGCAGACCCAGTAAGCATTTCATTCTACAGGGGTGAATGAGAAAATCAGGCCTGTCAGTGCATACAGAGATAGAGGCGTACTCTGAGGGCTGCATACCTGAGTGGTGAAGGGGAAATTAACCTGAAGGAGGAAAGCTTCATTAACACATCAACATTTCTGGAAGTCCATCCACTTTGGGGCTTAGTGAGCCATTCTAAAGATGTGTCACTCTTCCTCGTCTCTGTCATTTACTACTGAGTTTCTTAAATTGTGGGTTGTGTCCACGTTTGGCGTGACATAGGTAAGTGTAGGCGTCATGAGAAACTTGGCAGGAGTAGAAGGTTTCTGAAAACACCAAGGGCAAAAGCTAATTCAAAATTAATCATATAACGAATCTGATGTGTTTTGTGGCAGAGGTCACCCATGTTGTTAACCCGTGACTTCACTGCACCCTTGTTTCTGAGCATACAGCATGTACACTTTGTATAGTATATGTTGTCATGTTACACAACATGGCTGAACGCTGTCTGAAGTACCTTGCTTCAGACTCAAGATGACTGTATATTACAGGTGTTAGTGTTTTTAGTGCATATACAAAGTTATATAAACATAATGTTTCAGGTATGGAAAACGAAGACCACATTTTCCTATTGTCATTCCTTAGCAGGTAAATATCAGTGTAGTATAGCTTTTGATTGTATAGTGTTAGAAGATTTGATATTTAAAATTGCTGTTTGAATTGCTGACTAGAGTTTCACAAAATATCATTAAGTGAATTTTGGCTTGGGATTTGGACAGAATTCTCAACAATTTCTGAAATGACCCTAGATATACTTCTGCCATTTGTATTATGTGTTTATGCAAAACAGCAAGTACTTTCACACACTGAGACAACTCAGTGGCTCAATTATTATTTTTGAAACATAAATATCTAACTAACCCAGTTCTATTTAGTGATAGGCTGCTGATATTCTATTGAAAATTGGTACTAACCTTGCATAAACCATTTGGATGTTTCTGGATTCTATTCATTTCCATTCATTTGTTTCTTTTAATATTATCTCCACACTATAATTTTACAGTAAATATTTTAATTTAGTAATTTGTGTCTTCCAACACTGTTTGTTTTATTATATGACTGTCTTAAGTATTATTAGTACTTTTCATTTACACATACATTTTGCATTAGCTTATTGATTTTCAAAAGAACATTTCTGAGATTTTGGTCAAAAAGGTATTGAGTATAAAGATCATGTCTGGAGGCACTGACATATAAAAAATATAGAGTTTCATAATCAGTACAACTTTGTTTCCATTTCCTCTGGTATCCTTTAATTTCATTACCAGTTTTTTGTGTTTATTGTGGAGAGCTTATATAAGTTTTACTAGATTTATTCCTGGGTACATAATAACTTTGATACTATGATAAATAGTATTATTTTAATTTCATCATTCTTATGTATAAATCAAATTGATTTTTTTGTTATTTGGCATCCTAAAAATTTATCTATACAGATATCTTATCTTCAGCTTATTAGAATTTTCTGGTTCTGTAATAAATCATCTACATATAATGAATCTCAGTTTGTGTTCTACTCTTGTGATTCCTAGTTGTTTTTCTTGAATTTGTGCTATGGGTAGAAGCTCATGAGAAATGTTGGTTAGTTTGTGCTAGGGAGCTATTCTAATCTTGTTACCAATCTTGAGAGAGACATTTTCATTTTTTTAAATCATTGAATGTTTTTAAATAATTTTTTGTTGTTTATATTCTCCTCTTGATCAAGTATTTTCTTGTACAATTAGTTTGCTATGTTAAAAAACACAAATTAGTATATGTTTAATTAAAGTATTTTAAAGTTTTCTGGAGTTATAACTAAAAATAGGGAGCATTTTCCCAGGCTTCCCTCTTTGGCAATTTTTCAGAATCAACTGAGTCTGAGCATCTTTCTATTCACATCTCAGACTCTTAATGATGCCTTCTGCTGTACACAGGGCACTGTATATGAACTGGTGAGTATCCTAGGAAAAAAGTCACACAGAATACACAACTCTAGTGTGACCCCTTCTGCTCCAGAGCGTGACTGTCATGCTCCTATTAATTTGGGCAGTTCTCTCATACCTTCAAATATATGTGTGCTTATTTCTTTTAAACCTAGCCAGTTAGAATTTTCAGAAAGATTAGCCTGATACAGGCTGTAGCCTCTTGCTCAGGATGTGTTTCGTTATTAACTATATTAATGTGCTTCCATCCTTGCAACTTGTTATTGATAAGATACACAGGTTCAGATTATCAGCATGTTTGAGAACACAATCTGGAAAATCCATTGTCATGTCATACCTGAGATGTCTGATCTAGAATATTGCTGGGCACAGTCAGTACTTCTGTTTCATGACTTGTATTGACCCGCACAGTAGGCGGCGGGAGAATTCTTGGAAGTCATTCCTACATTGTGCTTGTTAGTAATAACTTGACTGATTATGGAAGTAACTTCAAACTACATAAACATATCACCTTAAGTCCAAACTAAATGTTTTTCTTCACTTAAGCCCATCTTAGTTCACTCCCTGAATACTTGTGTCCACTCCCAAACCATCCAATACAAGAAGGGTGATAGAGGGAAATTAGAGCTGGAGACAGTGGTCTTAACCCGTGCTTTGTCAGTGGTAATATCACTTCAGGAGTGCAAATGGCATCGAGGTTGAAAAAGGAACGTACCTTAATATTTATAAATATATTACATCTGTCTATATCTATATGTATGTATGCATGTGTGCATGTTATACTTGTTGGAGGGGCAATCATTTAAAAAAATTTAAAAAATAGATTATCACTACTTCAGCTGACAGAGATGCAATGTCTTAATTTACATATGGTCATGTAAACCATACTAGGCTGCCTCTCAGGGTTTGGTGAAGGGCCTTTGCAAATGAAGAGTTCTGAAGCCAACACTTCTCAGCTTTTGATAAAACCACCTGACTCAGGCTACAGCAGGCTGCCTGGACTGTGAAGAGCTAGTGTGTAGCTTTCCCCAGCTGTGAGGACTTCAACCAGTGGTGAATATACAAGAGAGATGCCCATCCATGTCTTCAAATGCAGCTGAAGGGTAACCCTTAAGGAACAAAGTGGAGAAGAATTGGGGGAGAGGAGACAAGAGGAAATATGGAGCCTCCAGGTGAGACTAAAGGCCACAGCCTCAGTTCAGACTCGACCCTGGCAACCTAACTCTAAGAATTCAGTGCTGCTAGGAGCCCCCAAAACAGATCAAGCTACATAACTGTCACACAGGAGCTTGGGCCTGCCTCAGTTTGATGTGCCATGCTTTGTTGACACCCATGGGAAGTGTGCCCCTTTCTGAATGGAGACAGAGGAGGACTGGATGGGGGGCTGGGTGTAAAAAGGAGGTGGGGGGGGCAGAACGGACAGAGAGGAGGGAGGGGAAACTGTGATCAGTATGTAAAATAAACTTTAAAAATTAATAAAAAAAAAAACTTAAAAAAAAAAAAAAGAATCCAGTGCTGAGCACCGTGAGGAACTTGATCAATTATTCAAAGGCTCAAGTATTTATGTATTATGGAGAGTATATGCAGGGTGAATAATCATAATATTCATGGTACTGAGCTTCTTCCAATCTGAACCTTTGTAGAACTATTTCTTCCATTTTCCCTCAAATGTCTTTATCTGGTGCATATAAACATGTTGTTATTCCTCAAGACCTATTTCAGTGTCTCCCCATATCAATCCTGTTTTTCTTTCCCATTTGGTACATCTACTACTCATATTGTTTAGGCTTATAATTCTTCTGAGAAAATCTTATCTTTCTGAATGATCTCTGAGTTGTTGGCAACACTTGCTGATTATCCTTTAGCTTTGTGTTTCCAAGTGGAGCAATGCCTGCATATGAATTACTGCATATGAGAACAATTGGGACTTGTTACCACTGTGAGGCTTTATGAGAAGAGGGCAGGGAAGGGGAGATTAGGTAATGAGGAGCAACTCTTTGTTTTCTAATATTGAGGTTGCATTTATAGCAGAATATATTGGAAATGGTGAGCATTTTTGTATGTACTTCAGTTTCCTATCCTGCTAATAGATTATGGAGACAGTATTATTAATTCCTCTACTTTATACTTGGTTACATTGTGTTGTATGAGTAATCATGATGGTATCTGAATCATGGTGTCATTGGGTCTTAGCAAGGGCTAATAGCTATCAATAGATCCAGGGACAGAGTTCAATATAGAGCCTTCCAGAACTTTATGCTCCATGTCTTTCTGGTTCTGAGATATGAGAGCTTACTTGTGTAAGACTCAAGTTAGGGAGATAGAAAAAACACCATTTAAAAGAAAGAAAAGCCATCATTTTCATGACATAATGTGTTCACTGTGTGTTTCCTTGATTTTATTTGAACTGGAAAATGACATGACCAACTTACCCTTCTTGCCAATAGGGCCAGACTTGCCAATATTGCCCTGGGCTCCCATATCACCCAGCTCTCCTTTTACTCCTGAAAAACAAAGCAAGTCATTATTATAGCATGAAGCTTTTTCTTTCCTTTAAGGATGTGATTAACATGATCTTTAATTCAAAGAAATATATACATACATATACATATATACATCTATCTATCTATCTATCTATCTATCTATCTATCTATCATCTATCAAGACCTAATTGGATGGTTAATTTTCTCAACAGTTAGGTTGACCTGCAGGCATACCTGTCTTGGTTATGTTCATTGAGGTGGGAAGACCCATTCATTGTGAATGGAAGCATTCCCTGGGTTTGGGTCTTAGACTATAAACACACACATAAAAGAAAAGAAGGAGGTGGGTAGATACACTTGCATCCCTTGCTTTCTGTTCCTGATTGTGGTTGCAATGTGTAAGATCCCTCAAGTTTCCATTGCTGTGACTTCCTGCCTGTGATGGACTGTAACACAGAACCAGAAGCACTTTCCCCTTTAAGTTGCTTTTTTTTTTTCCCCAGAGCATTTTATCACAGTACCGGGAAATGAAAGCAAGACACTAAAATGTATCTTCTGCTCTGTATACTATGTTTAAACAGAGTCAGACACTATCTATTCATTGAAATGTGAGTGATTCTGACAATTCTGAGTATGTTGGTATTAGAATATTTACTCCAGAAATATTCTCAGGAGAGGATTTGTGAAAGAAAGGGTAGCTAAGCAGCAGAGTTTGTTTTTAGATATGTTCACCTTTAGATACGTGTCTGGCTTTGTTTTAGGATTGATTTCTCTCTCTGCTTTCAAATAAGATTCAACAGTTATAGCTACTTCAAAACAAGGAAGGGAATGTGTAGCCATAAAATCTGGTGAGGAAAGAGACACTAGCAATTGTCTTGCTGAAGTTCTGTTGCTCATTTTTGTCTTTTGAGACAGCATCTTGCACTCTAGCCCAGATTGGCTTGGAGTTCACTGTGTGTGCCAGGTTGATCTCATATACAGCAGTTCTGCCTCCAGCCTCCTGGATGACGGGATTGCATATGTGATCCATCACAGCTTGCTTTATTGCTAAGCTTGTAGTCCTAAGACTTATCCCTACAATATTCTAAAGTCATTGCTTGCTTTTAAAAATAAAAATAATGTCAAAAATGATAAAAATGAGTATGGTGGCACACACTTTTAATCTTAGTACTTGGGAGGCAGAGGCAGACAGATCTTTATGAGTTAGAGGCCAGCCTGAGTCAACAGAGCAAACCAGCTTCAAACCAGCCAAGGCTACATAGCAAGAACTCTTATTTAAAAAAAAAAAAAAAAGCAAAAAGCAAAACAAAAGAAAAAAAACCCCCACAACCTGATAAGTAACAGGAAGTTATATATATATAACATTTACTAGTTACAAATGGGTTTTGTGAGAATAACTTAGCAACTGACATAAGAACTTCCAGAATGAGCTTAAGTCAGTCTTTCTCAGACTGAGGTTCAGAGGGCTTAAGGGTATTTTAAACTTTTTAAATTATTCAAAAATTTAAAATGAGTGGTCCATGGGAACCATTTGGTGAGTGGAGGAAGAACTCGGGTGTTTGGGAGATACATGGTGGCAACCTAGAAGCATTTTGATTATTATTTAGCTTTAGTAAGGTTTAATCTTGGGTTGATTCATTAAGGAATCCAAATAGCTTTTGTGTTGCCCTTGTCTGCTGTACTTCCACCCCCTGCAGGACCAGTCATCGCCCTCTTACGTCATGTTCTATTATAAGGAAAGAGGAATAAAGAAATACAGAGACTGGGAAAAGATGAGTCCTTCAAAGGACCAGGCAGCGCTTTCTAAGAACACAGCTATGTTTCCTATAACTCACCATCTTATATTTTCTCTGAGACAGCTACTCCCTGCACCACAGAGCACGAACTGCTCTGACCAGCCTTAATGATACAGCTTGAGAAATACCACAAAGTCTAGCCATCAGGCAAACTCATAGGAGCCTTGGTTGGTTCTGTAATTCACATCTGAAGCACATTACATGTATCTCTGGGCCAAAGAACTTGGTGAAACTGCTGATTTCCAAGACAGGGGACAGGAGAGAATGAACATCTGCACATTACAGTGGCAGTTTCAGACAGGTTAGCGTACCTTTTGGTCCCCTGCGTCCCACCTTGCCATCCTTGCCTCCTTCTCCTGTGTCTCCTTTTTCACCATCAGCTCCTTTTAAAACAAAGCAAGAGAGAGCCAATCATCTCAAATAAGGACTGAGAACGTTCTCCTCAGGGGAAGGAGATCATGCTCGAAATGCCATTGCAACTTGAATATGGGAATATACCTAGGCCACAAGGATTGGACAGCTGAAAAGAAAGAACTTCAGTTGCAATCATCACAGTAGCTGCAGTTACCTGCACTGAGCCCTCACAAGACTGACTGTCAATAATTTGTCGTGAATAGGTCCCTGCCCCTTATTGCTGAACTCTTGGCTATTGGTAGATGCTGGGAGTGGGCGGTGGCTCATTTTCTTCCTTGAACCCACTGTTGAGCCCACAAGACTTTAGTAGATATCTCCAAATTTGTGGTCACATAGAAGAGAGCTCCAAACCATTGAACACATTGGTTAGACTCAGTGGGTCACAGAACACAAGAAATAGACATGAATGTAAGAAATAGACTTTTGTGGAAGAAGAGGGGTAGATAGGAATGGGAGGGATTTAAAGAGACGGTAGGGCATTAGAGTACTCATCATGTAATCTACCTATGAAGTTCTCAAATAACAAATTAATTAATAAATTAATAAAAGGAGAAGAAACATGCATTATGTTTTATCCTTTCACTTTTCTCCTATCAGCATTAGAGGAGCCACACAATTTGAGGCATGGACTGGAAAGCTAAGAATAGGAGACTAGAAGTAGTGGACAGCTGACAAGCAGTTGTATGTGGCAGAGACTGTCTTAGCTACAGATGAGTGTGGCACCAGCACCTTGAACAATTCAAACTGGCCGAATGAATGGCTTTAACAAAAGGTGTCTTGGACTATGAGTTAGAAGATTATAATATGCAAATTATAATATGGTGCTAGCCATTAATAGTTTGAGTGATTGTTTTTTTGGTAAGTTGGTGATAGAGTTGATTGATTTTGGAGGATAACAGGTCCAGATTTGAGTCCTAGCTCCTCCACTATCCGTCTGGAGGAATGTGAATGTTGCATGAATCCTAAATGGTATTATAATAAAAACCCAGAGCTAGATATTGGTGTAAATGCTGAAAGATCAGAGGAAACAAGCCACAGCCACTTCTCATCTTGTCAACTCCTCAGCCAAAAAGAGAAGATCCTCAGACTGATTGCTTCTGAGTCCTCTGCTGAAAGGGCCTAATTCCTGTTTTCTTCCACTTTATATTCCTTTCTCTGCCTTGCCATATCACTGCGTGTCTCAGCCTTCATGGTGCTGGGATTAAAGGTGTGTGACTCCCAAGTACTGGGATTAAAGGTGTATGTCACTACTGCCTAGCTGTTTCTCTTTTAAACTGGATTAATTTAGTATAATCCAGGGTGGCTTTGAACTCATAGAGATTCAGACAGATCTCTGGCTCCAGAGTGCCTAACCTCTGGAGCTAACTCTGCAGCTGGCTCTGTCCTCTGATCTTCAGGTAAGCCTTCTTTGAGTACAGCAAAATATCACTATGTTTCCCTTTTTTTTTAAAATCTAAAATAATAAAGGAAGGTTATAACTAATATAAGAAAAAAACTATATACAATATGTACAATAACTATATACAATAAGTACAGTCAAGAATTACATTAACAATGTCCAGTCCATTAATATATGACAAATTCAAAGAAAAAGCTCTCTTATTTATCCTATTTTGGTGAGTCTGAAACATTGTACCGAATTCACATTCTATCCTAACTTGTATTACCAACCTAAAAGTATCTTTTGATGGTTTTCAAACTTACACACTTAGCACATCTTTAGTGAGTTTCTTTTCTGAATTTGTTAACAAGGAAAACTATAACTTCCAGCTACATGTGAACATATGACCTTCTTTTCCAAGTCCTACTTTTCTTTCCTGAAAATAAAATAACAACACCGGCTTGAATGGGCTCCTAAGAAGCTTACATGGACTAATATACACAGAACACTGGGGCACACCTGGTGTATAATGATAGTGGCTAATGTATTCTCTCCTATTTTCTGTGTTTCCTCATCCTTTTTGTGGGATATTACCTACCCTCCCTGACTTGCCCAATTGTTTTAGAGTCAACAAGGTAAGAATGTGAATGTGCTTTGGAAATAAAGAGCATAACACATACCATGTTGTGACTAGATACCCACATTATCACCACAGCAATCTCAGGACAGGGAAAGCCTGAGGAATGATAGGAAAATTAGATTCCAGGCTGTGAGATTATTTAAGCGTTTGGCTGTTTTACAAGAGCATCTACAGGATCGTTCTGGAACTGGCTTTTATAAAGATGCTTAGACGATTTCTGTGGTCAGACTAGAGGAGTTAATTTTGGACTGGATGGTGTTTTCCAGTGCCGGAGGATGTTTATTTAGCAAGGTTAGTATGTGCTGTGCACTCCAGCTAAGGATTTTGACATGGCATTGTGGCAATTCCAGGAGGTAGAAACTATTCTTGCTCTATCTCATAAGTAAAAACAAAAACAAAAAACAAGACAAACAAACAAACAAACAAGATCCTGTGTGGTTAAAGCACTTGTGAATTATAACAGAATTTCTGAGTATTCCGAGGAGAATTCTCTCATGTCTGTTTCTGCCCTTCTAATGTAAACTTGGTACTTTCTTCATAGTCAGCTGTGACTCCTAGGGATGGTGGGTTTTAGGAAACTTGGCACTTTGTCAAGGTTTTCAGAGAGAAAAGGGAAGTTACGAGGAAAATAATTTGATGATTAGTATTATCCTCAAACAAGAAAGATAGTAGGAATCTTATTAGTATTCCAATGATTTAATTCATATAGAATGTATCCTGGAGGTAGATTTGCTGAGACCTAGGTTTGCCACTCACTAGCTGAGGGATTCTGTATTCTGGGAACCCCTTTATCTTTCTGAGTATTGTTTTACTCAGTGATAGAATTGACAAAATACTTTGTGTGTGTGTGTGTGTGTGTGTGTGTGTGTGTGTGTGTGTGTGTGTGTGTGTTTTCCAGGAGTTTTTTTCATCCCTCCATTTCTTTCTTCCTTTCTTCCCTCATTCCTGCCCCATAATGACATTATGTAGAAAACAGTTTTCTTTTCTACTGTTACCAGACTGAGCTAAATTCTTATGATTACCTTTGTTGCTTAAAATATCTCTTTATATTCAATGTGTCAGTTCATTTCTGTTTATAACTTGCATCCAGTCTTCTGTGAGTTAAGGGATAGGCTGCCATAATAAACTTTTTTTTTTTTTTTTTTTTTTTGCTTACACATAGACAATTTAGCACTGGTTGGTACTTGAAATGTAATGGAATTGGCTATACTTTGTATGAACCATATGATACTTTACAAATGTTATGATAGCGTTATTAAACATTATGAGCCAAAGTGTCCATCCTACTTGACATGCACTTTATCATTTGATCCCCACGACAACCTTTCAGAAGGATGCTATTCTTAGCTCCATTTTACAGATGAGGGAATGAGGTCAAGCAGAGGTAATGAATGGAACATCAATATGGCTGAAGCATGTGTCAAGGGTAAAATTGGGATTAAAATTTTACGTGTCTTTCTTCAAATCCCGTGTCGGGAACACGTGGGATGATTTTGGATAAATTCTTGTTCTCCCATTCTTGGGACCTGGATTGCTGATCCACACAAAGGGACTAAAGAGACACACCCTGCTCAGTAAAGGAGATGATCGTAAAGCCGAGTGGATGTGAATATTGGTACTGTTATTGTTTCTCTTCCCTCCACCCTCCTTGTGATCTTTCCTATTCATTTCCATGCAAATGTCTCCCTGGAGGAGGCAAGGAGTGACTTAGTTATCTGCTGCTCCCTGGTGGCTCCTGATGGTAGATCCTGGAGGACCGAAAGGATTATGGTTCCTGTGATCTGTCTGACTGTACCCAGCCTGCCTGCTAGAGTGGAAGTAAACAACTTGTATCTTTTCCTTCCACTTGGTTCCTAGTTATTTAATCTTTGAGAGTTACTTTAATGAAAACAGAAGGGAGACATAAAAACAAGCCCTGGAAAGGACCCCATGTCTCATTGGTATCTTTCAGTATCTTGGAAATATTTCATTGGATTACTGGGCATATTTAGACCACCTTTCCTTCATTAAAAAAATAGCCACTTACATTTAAAAAAAAAACGAGGAAAAACTAGGCTACAATAAACTTATTTCGAATTTCTAAAGATCATTTGTTTGCCCCTCCAGGCCATCAGAACACTGTACTAATCTTTCCAGCAGAATTCCACTAGAGCACACAGTTGACCACATTTTCCTAGGTAGGATTTATTTGAAATTAAATAGCTGAACTCAAGCCTGTACTGTGAATTCAAATGGAGCAAGTATGTAAAAAATTCTCACATTCATTTTGGAAATGCTAAATAAAATCACTGGAAATTGTCATTTCTACTGCTAAAGTAATCTTAGAGGCAGGAAAGGTATTGTCAGCCATCTGATTACACTTAGAATTGAGTGGGACATGTGGCGTGAGACCCCCCTATAACGCTTCATTCAGTCCTGAAACAACCTCCTCGCCCTTCCTTGCATTCTGTTTTCAAATTTGCCAATTTTGCCTCCAGTTTTGAAGCTTTCAGTTGGTTATTTCTGAGATGCTCCTTGTGCCTCGGGGAATATGGCTGTTGTAATGGACCTGTGTACTGTCCCTTCTCCAGGTACTTTGCTGAAATATGTGCGCCTTCTCGGGACCTGCAGGTGTTTGTCTTACTCCCCTTCATCTGTTTATCATTCCCTTGGTGCCTTCATTTGCTTCCCTGTCTGCTGTTGTTTCAATTCAGTCCCTTCCGTATAGCTCTACCTGAGGCAGAGGGACTCCATAGAATTGTTGAATATTCTTGTTTCACCTCTCTGAGTCTTAGTTTTCTTATCTGTAAAAATGGGGAAAATCCTGCCTACCTCATAGGGCGGTTTCAAATGAGAGGTATCTCATGCAATTGCTGAAGAGCATTGAGCTGTTCATTTGGTGTGCTCCTCTGTTGGTGCTTTAATAAGAAGTTAAAAAGTGGTCATCCTCATATATTTACCACCCCAGACACCTGTAACCATTATTACATTTCAGTGGACTACATGGTCTTTTTCTTTTCACCATAAAAATTTTTACACACTGAAAGATGAAAGACAGATACACCAGCACTAAGACATAAACCACTGCTGTGGATATAGCTCTGTATAAATAAAATGCTGATTGGCCAGTAGCCAGGCAGGAAGTATAGGTGGGACAAGAAGAGAAGAGAATTCTGGGAAGTGGAAGGTTGAGGGACAGAGACGCTGCCAGCTGCTGCCATGAGAAGATGTTAAGATACTGGTAAGCCATGAGCCACGTGGCAACTTATAGATTAATAGAAATGGGTTAATTTAAGAGATAAGAACAGCTAGCAAGAAGCCTGAGCCATTAGGTCAAATAGTTTAAGTAATATAAGTCTCTGTGTGTTTACTTGGTTGGGTCTGAGCAGCTGCAGGACTGGCAGGTGAGAGAGATTTGTCCTGACTGTGGGAAGACAGGCAGGATCAGGAAAACTCTAGCTACAAACCACTAGCTTGAGGCCACTGCTTCAGCTATATTTTTTTTTTTGGATGATGAAAATATTCAATTATAGATATGTCTACATATTATCCTTCAATACATCACCAAATGTCTTTAAAGGCTAGGAATATCCTCTTGTATAAACACATTATTATTACAACAATATTGCTTTTTATTAAAGTACTAACTAAGATCAGCTTCATAGAATTCTGTGGTTTCGCTTATTCTGAGCCTACTGTATTGCAGTCTAATAGAATAAGAAGGAGAAAAGAACAGTTAGAAAGAGAAGCCAAAATTCAAAGGCATGAACCTGAGTTCTTAGAAAACAAATCATGAATAATAATAGCATTTTTTTTCTGCTGAAAGAACTACTAATAGACCAAAGGAGGATTGGGGGAAGACAAATTCCTACTGATCATTTATAGGAAGCAATCATCTTTATAAGATTGTGTATAAACTGATGAAGTCCATAGGCTCTAATCATACACATCATAAGTTAAGGTTCTCATCATATCAATGATCAGCTGCTATAATTTGGATGGCGAGTGGTCTCCTGCAGTCCATATCTTAAGGACTTGGAAGGTGATGAAACCTTCAGCGTGGGGGGGGGGAGGCTAGTATGAAGTTCTTTGGTTTTGGGGAATATTCCCTTACATGAGATTTAGGGCTCTAGCCCCCCTCTCTTCTTCTTTTGCTTCTTGTCCATGAACTAAGCAGTTTTCTCTTCCATGCACTCTGCCTTTGTCATGTATGCCGCCACTCATGGCCTGAAAGTAATGGATCTTCTCTAAAGCTAAGCATTAAAGCAAACCTTTTCTTTACATATTAGTTACCTCGGTACTCTGTTACAGTTACGGAAAGTTGACTAATACTCAGACTTTTTCAACTTACGTGTACTATTTAACTTTCCAAAGTCTTTGTTTTCTTTCTCATTGGTAATTTTAAATTACCCATGTTAGACTTGCCCATACTGAGGACATATTTCATCCACCCACAACATGTAACTCTTTGAATCACTTAGAGTAGCTCTGGGATGGAAACTGACAGCAGAGGAGAAACCAGTCAAACAGTTTTCTATTTATTGCCAAATACAGTGGGGAGTAAGGGCAATCCTTCTTGGATAGCTATCACAGATTGTCTCAAGGAGGGAATCTGTCAACTGTCTAAATAGTCATGTACTTTAGCAGTGACTCAGTTAATGGGAGTCAACAGAATAAGGTGATATATAATGTAAAACAAACCTTAAAGCCAGGAAACTGGACAGGCAGTGGTGGTACATGCCTTTAACCCCAGCAGTTGGGAGGCAGAGGCAGGTGGATCTCTATGAGTTCCAGACCAGCCTGGTCTACAGAGCAAGTTCCAGCACAGGCTCTAAGCTACACCAAGAAACCCTGTCTTACAAAAACAAAAACAAAAACAAAAAATCCCAAACAAGAAGCCAGGAAACTGCGTTAGCTGGCCTCTAGAGGGAGCTGTGGAGGTACACTGTGGAGATTATGAGATCCTGCTGAAGTTTTGTCACAGTTCTCTCTAGCCTAACACATCGAAGGGAAGTTGTCCTCACGTTTGTCTTCAGAAAATCATAAAAGGAAAGCAGTAAGATCAGAAAATGAAGGATGATTTACAGGGGTTATAGGTCTGCTCTCAGTATCTCTGTATGGCAGCTTATGTGTAGAAAAATGGAAGTCAAGTCTTGGCTACTTAAGAACAACAAACAACAATGTGTTGCCCAGAAACAGAACCAGAGTTTACCTGGCAGTGAGGCAAGATCCCTCTGAGAATTTTCCCAAGATTCTTATCTAACTTTGAATTACATCATCATGCTGAGTGTACATGAATACATGGTTCTACTCATGTGGAACCATTCTTGAAGAGTTTTCCTAACACAGTTAAAAGGTTCCAAAAATACCGACTCTTCTTGGTCTACAGCACTATTAATTCTTGAAAAGCAATGACCTCAGCACGGACAATTATAAATTCAAAATATTAATGAGCTCTGGCAAATGTCAATTTACTGACTTAGGTATCAGGGAAGGATGGAACCATGTTAGTTATACACGCTTGAGCAACTTGTTCGGGGATCAGTCTTCTTGCCTTGGCTTTGTTCTTCTCTATAATTTGACTGAAGATACTTTGAAGATGCTTGGTGTTCTGTAGAATTGCATATTTAACCAATTTTAATTTTCTATGTAAAAAATAAATTAGAATATCGATTTAAAAATGATATAATTTGTCAAGGGCTCCATCTTTGGGAAGCACATATTTATTAAGTGCTATGATACTCATTCAAATATATACATATTAATGTATATTTATATATACTTTAGATATGCATATGCTATATATTCATACACAGGCAGGTTCAAATCTTGAATTTCCCAAATAATGACTACTTAGTCATATGCTAAATAATGCATACTTCCACTTTATTAACTCATTGCATTTAATAAATAATTGAATTATAAAAAATGTTAATAAATAGCTTGTCAAATTATTCAATCAATTATTTAAATTTAAATTAAATCTTACACTAAACACTTGACTTCCCTTCTTCATAATTTTTCATTGAAAAAGATGATAATGCCTTTTTTATGGAACTACTTGAAGATTATATGAGATTGTAGATGATGAAACTCATAGTGGAGTCCTTGACTCAAATGTGCTTCATTTATAAATATTGTGTATATAGTGAATGGGTAACCATTGATTTTTTTTGTATGTTTTTCCTGGGATTCTGATAACAGCTTCTCTGTAGGAATCCACAGTCACTCATTCTGATATGGTTTGGGCAGTCAATTGGGATGTGACCCACTAAGAAACCATGAGTCTCAACTTAAGGATTTTTATTTAGAATTTACAAACACTAGAGGAGAATCAATCTGTCTTTAGGGTTTGCAGAGAAGATTCTGAATATAACCTCACAGCATACATGAGAAAGGACAGCCTTTACATTGAAGTAATTAAAGGGAAGAAGAACACCAAGGCAAGAAGATTGCTCAAGTGTGTGGCTCTAGCCCAACTCTGTTCTTTCCTGATACTGAAGTCGGTAAGTTGGCATTCTCCCCTCTGCTTGCTGTTTTGGCTGGTGTTAGATTCTTTCACTTGCTAATACAAGTTCCCCAATAATATAATTACTAGACGATGATTAAGACAACAACACCCTTCTCTATGGCAAGGGCACAGCCGCAGGAAGCCAATAATTACTGTAACAAATGCTAAAAGAGTCTGTTATACAAGCAGAAAAGAGCCACCTGCCTCCATCTGCCCACATCCCAGCTCTTCCTTATCTTTGTTAGGAAAAAGGAGCATCAGCAGAATAGATTTACATCTAAGACAAAAACGAGCTAACATACAAATTTGTCAGTATATTAATTAGGCAAAAGTGTGCTAAAATGTTCTCACCAATAAAAGCTCAAGTGATTTTTTTATCTTCTTCTGGGTGATATAATCCTGACAGCCCTAGGTCAAGAGGCATGCCTGGATCAGGTGTACTCCACTTTAGCAGAGAGAATTAATGATGCTCCCTGAAGGGTCTTCCTCTAGCACTTCAAAGCTTCCCACCTTAGGTGTCACCCAGGTTTGGAGAGATCTGAGACGACATACTTACTGTTCCTTGTATTCCCAGCACTTGGCACCAAGTCTGAGCTGCAATAGGTGCCTGCTCAATAAACGATCTTGAAATAAAAGGAGCAACATCCCCAAAGACAAGATGGATAAATGTGAGCTTAATGACAACACAGTCAAATGAATTTGTGATTGATTGAAATGTCATTCTCAATATTGGCTGATTAATGAATTGGCCTCAGTCTGTAGTAACAGCCTATAAAGCAATAAGGCAGCCCAGGAAAACACACAAAACACCGTTCTTGCTACTGCCCTGCAGTGTTTTTGTTTCTTCCTCTAATTTATTTTCTCTCCCAATATTTCCATCACACTCAAATTTCCTAGGCTCAACAGTTAAGCCAGGTATATATAATCCTTTCTCAGCCCCATCTGGATTCTTTTTCTTATTTTCTAACCATTCTTTTATCTCTGGTTCTATCTTACCTAGTTTTTCTTCATGCCCCAATTCTTGACCTTAATAGATGATTCCTAAATAGTCTTCATGGTGCTTAATTAATTGATGCATCAAACACAATTAGAATAGTTTTTTGTTCAACAAACGGTTTAAATGCTGGTTTCCATGGATCTAAATTTTGCTTTTCGAACCACTTTGTAAGTGAATCTAAAGAAAAATCACATGTTTTCGCTGTTACTGCCTCATCTAAAATGGTTTAGCAGTTTTCTGTTTGTAGTCTAAGGCCACACTTATTATTCTAGTAGATGGCCGTTCATACTGACATCAAGGGAAGTTATTTTCTGATCTTGACTTGTATAATCTCTTCTATGTCCAAGTTGTTTGTTCCCTGGTCATCAAATGCCCTTCAGCTCTTGCCTTGCTGAACGGCACATATGCTTTTATTCTATATGAAATTTGTCCACACTAAGAAGAAACCAAAAGTCACAAAAGACAGGCCAGAGATAATGACCTGGTGAGAGTTTAAGTAAATAGACATAAATCTACAAGGTTTATAAACAAAGAAATGGCAAAAGGAAAAGTTAATACCAGACATAAGAAACAAATAATTGTCGTAATAAACAAAGAACTTAGGGAAATTCCTTTGTAGAAAGGCAATGAATGATTTTCAAAGATCACTCAGGGATTTAAATAACAAACTCTTGATGAGAAATTCACAGAATGTCTACACCATAAATATATACATATCTACATTATACTTCACATATAAATAAATATCTACACTGTATTTCACATAAGATCCAAATCTGACATAGAGAAAGAGAATTGAAATTTCTCATTCATGTTCTTGACAATGGGAATGCATGTGGACAATAATCTGACAGTAAGGTTAAAGTACAGTAAATCTATGGGCCTGTAATCCTGGCTGCTCTGGAGGCTAATAGAGAAAGATTACAAGTTTAAAGCCTGCCTAGGCCACACAGTGAGTTATAGATCAGCCTGAGCAACTCAACGAGACCCTTTAAAAATCAATAGGCCAGTAAGATGGTTCACCGAGTAAAGGCTCCTGCTAACAAGATTGAGGACCCGAGTTCCAGGCCCAGAACTCACAATGTGAAAGGAGAGAGCCAACTGACTTCTGAAAGCTGTACTTTGGCCTCCACACATGGCATGGATGCATTCTTAAGTAAGTAAATGAATGTAAAATAATAATAATAATAATAATAATAATAATAATCCTCTAAAGTAAAACAGACAGCAGGGGATATAGTTAAAGAGTAGAGTATTTGCCTATCATGAATGATGTACTAGGTTCAGTCCCTACTGTTGAAAGGAAAAAACACTAAAATAGAAAAATGTAATACCCTAGTTTACCTCAAGGATCTTTTTTTTAATTTATTTTTTATTTTATTTTATTTTACAATATTATTCAGTTCTACATAACAGCCACAGATTCCCTTGTTCTCTCCCTTCCGCCCCCCTCCCCTTCCACCCAGCCCACCCCCCATTCCCACCTCCTCCAGATCAAGACCTCCCCCCGAGGACTGAGATCAACCTGATAGACTCAGTCCAGGCAGGTCCAGTCCCCTCCTCCCAGATTGAGCCAAGCATCCCTGCCTAAGTCCCAGGTTTCAAACAGCTAACTCATGCAATGAGCCCAGGACCTGGTACCACTGCCTAGATGCCTCCCAAACAGATCAAGCCAATCAACTGTCTCACCTATTCAGAGAGCCTGATCCAGTTGGGGGCCCCTCAGCCTTTGGTTCATAGTTCATGTGTTTCCATTCGTTTGGCTATTTGTCCCTGTGCTTTATCCAACCTTGGTTCCAACAATTCTCGCTCATATAAACCCTCCTCTTTCTTGCTAATTAGACTCCCAGCACTCCACCGGGGCTAGCTGTGGATGTCTGCATCCAGATTCCTCAGTCCTTGGATAGGGTTTCTGGCATAACTATTAGGGTGTTTGGCCATCCCATCACCAGAGTAGGTCAGTCCCAGCTGTCTCTCGACCATTGCCAGCAGTCTTTTGTGGGGTTATCTTTGTGGATTTCTGTGGGCCTCTTTAGCACTTTGTTTCTTCCTTTTCTCATGTGGTCTTCATTTACCATGGTATCCTATTCTTTGTTTTCCCTCTCTGTTCTTGATCCAGCTGGGATCTTCCCCTCTCTTTCCCTCGACCCTTGCCCTTCATTGCTCCCACTCATGTCCAGGCTGTTCATGTAGATCTCATCCATTTCTCCGTCATTGGGTGATAGCTGTGTCTTTCTTGGGGTCCTGTTTTCCAGGTAGCCTCACTGGTGATGACTGGTGATGTGAGTAGCAGTCCAGTCATCCTTGTTCCACATCTAGTATCCTCCTATGAGTGAGTACATATCATATTTGTCTTTCTGAGTCTGGGTTACCTCACTCAGGATGATTTTTTTCTAGATCCATCCATTTTCCCGCAAACCTCATAATGTCATTGTTTTTCTTTGCTGAGTAGTGTTCCATTGTGTATATGTGCCACAATTTATTTATCCATTCTTCAGTTGAAGGGCATCTAGGTTGTTTCCAGGTTTTGGCTATTACAAACAATGCTGATATGAACATAGCTGAGCAAGTGCTCTTGTGGTATGATTGAGCATTTCTTGGGTATATGCCCAAGAGTGGTATAGCTGGATCTTGGGGGAGATTGATTCCCAATTTTCTAAGAAAGCGCCATATTGATTTCCAAAGTGGTTGTACAAGCTTGCATTCCTACCAGCAGTGGAGGAGAGTTCCCCTAGTTCCACATCCTCTCCAGCATAAAGTGTCTTCAGTGGTTTTGATCTTAGCCATTCTGATAGGTGTAAGGTGGTATCTCAGAGTTGTTTTGATTTGCATTTCCCTGATGATTAGGGATGTTGAGCAATTCCTTAAATGTCTTTCAGCCATTTGAGTTTCCTCTGTTGAGAATTCTCTGTTTAGTTCTATAGCCCATTTCTTAATTGGACTGTTGGTCGTTTTGATGTCTAATTTCTTGAGTTCCTTATATATTCTGGATATCAGTCCTCTGTCAGATGTGGGGTTGGTGAAGATCTTTTCCCATTCTGTAGGCAAGGATCTTTTTTTATAGACATAATTGAATACACATACAAGAATGTTTAGAGCAAAAAAAAAACAAAAAACAAAAAACAAAAAACAAAAACCAAAAAAAACCCCAGAAACTGTAAATACCTGAAAATGCGTCATTATGAGATTAGTTGAGCCAAACAATGATTAACACTATATTCCAATGATTACAGTTGTATTAAAATACAACACAGTTTTATGCTGATGGTAATAACGATGGATTAGAGAGAGTGATCTGCATTTTAGTATGTACATCATGTCTCTTAGGGAGTATAGTATGGCCCTATTTAGAATAAGGAAAATAAATAGAATGAATATATAGATAAGCCTCAGCGAGAGAAATGAATTCAGAAACAGAAGATATCTTTAAAATCAAAACCCATTAGCTTTCCTTTATACATCATTACTCTGAAATGCTCTCACAATTTGAAAAATATGCCAAAAATAGTGTAAAAAGTTTTACTCCCTTTCTCTTGCTTTGTAAATCCTACCCATAAATTCTGTCTCAAGTTAATTCCTACATTATCTGCGTTTCTTGATAGCATTGCTTCCTTGGTAATTCACCATCTGGCTCCTTTTTACTACTTTCTAACTGCTGTCTTGACATATTATTTAAGTAATACACTGGTATTTAACTTCATATTAATGTCAACTACTTAATTTGACTAGACTTTTTTGGGGGAAACACTTGGATATCAAGTGCTATTCACAGCCTCAATTTACTGACTTATTTATTGAACAAATATCTGTTGCATTTCTGCTTAGTTGGCTATGAAGCTCTGTGTTAGGCTCTAAGAAATTGAACATCATCTTAAAACCTGATCTGTGCCTAAGACTTTGGTAAAGGACCTCTGAACAGTGCCTTGCAATGCTGTTCTAACAAGTGAACCTTTGTAAAGATCATTGACCCTTGGAGGTAGGATACTGTTTTTTACTCACCTATGATGAGTTCAGTGTAATTGATCTCCTTCCCACAAATCACCCCTCACCCTACACTCGTATTTCTTGCTATACTCCTGGAATGAAAACAAGAGGACATTGGAGAATATGCAAGGATAGAATGAATTTGGGGTAACTCAGTCCTAGTTAATAAAGACGTGTAGACCGATGCAGAGACTCTGGATACTGGACATTAGTTGTGCATATACACATGTGCTCAGAATTAAAATATTAGATAATCAGAAGAAAGCACAACAGGAAATTACATGCCAGTGGAGCAGGGAAAATAATATCAGAATGGTATTTCCTCATCTGATAGTGACAAGGTCAGAAAAATGCCATAAAAATATCAAACAGTGAGTTCATCTTTTTTTTTTCATTTTACTTTTATTGAAAAATATTTTTCATACAATATATTCTGATTGTAATTTCTTCTTCTCTACCTCCTCCTAGACCCTTTCCACCTTCCCAGCCATCTAAATCCACTGCCTTCTGTCTCTCCTTAGGACACAAATTGGCCACTATAGCCAGGGAAGCAGATAGGCTAACAGCAGATCTTCATGTATCCCTGCTTTCCTTCAAATCTAGTCCACAGTCTCATCCTTAGCTCTGCAACAGACCACCTGATGATATCTACCCTTCCTTTCTGCACACTTCTCCAGTGAATCACACAGATCTTCCCCTCCAAATTTTCTTCACCCCACTCATTGCTTTATCCCTGTTCCTAACTTTAACAGGCATTCCCTGGGAACCCACAGGCCACTAGGGTCTGAGAAGCAAGTAGGCTAACTGCACATCTTCACCTCTCTCACCATTCCTTCAAGTCCAAACCCACAGTCTGTAGCAGACCACCAGTTGTAGATTCTCCTTTCTGCCCCCATTTCCAGAGGACTAAGCAGATCCTGTCAGAACACCCTGCCTTCCTCTCTCTGTGGGTCCCCTTAGTCCCTGAAAGTCCATTCCTATTTCCAATAACTAGAAGCACATTTTACCTAGAAACTCCAATGCCATACCTATCAGGATCCCAGAACAATTTCCTGCCAGGCAACACACAGCCACTACACTATTCTAAGAACCAGAGAGGGCAACAGAAAGCAAGGAACAAACAGCAACCAAACAAAGACAAGACTAGATATCAGCTCCTGGAATTACAATCTTCCCAAACCCAGATGCCTAGATGTCAGCTTAAAAATGCAATCAATAACAGCAAGGATGATGTGTCTTCACTCGAGTTCAGCAACCCTGGCATTAATGGGCTCTGAGCATTGCAACATAGCTGAACTGCAAGAAAAAGTCCTGAAAACAGCCTTCGTGGATATGACAGAGGTCCTCAGGGAAAAAAATGAATAAACCCCTTGAAGAAATCTGTGAAAACACAAACAAAATATGATAGAGGTCCTTAAAGAAGAAATGAGTAAAGTAGTTCAAGACTTGAAAGAGAAAATCGAATCAATAAAGAAAATCCCAAATGCAGGAAATTTGGAAATTAAAACTTTAGGACCTTGAACAAGAGCCTCAGAGGCAAGCCTCCCAACAGAATACAAGAAATGGAAGAGAAAAAAAATCACAAGCATTGAGGACACAATAGAAGAAATGGATATCTCGGTCAAAGAAAATGTTAAATTAAAATATAAATCCTGGCACAAAACTTGTAGGAAATCTGAGATGCTGTGAAAAAACAAAATCTAAGAACAATAGGAAGGAGAAGAAACTCAGGTTAAAGGCACAGAAAATATTTTCAAAAAAACCATAGAAGAAAATTTCCCTGACCCAGAGAAGTTGGTGCCTATCAAAGTACAAGAAGCTTACAGAACATTAAACAGACTGTGACAGAAAAGAAATCCATTTGCTACATAAGAATAAAAACACCAAATGTACGGAACAAAGAAAGAATATTAAAAGCTTCAAAGGAAAAGACCAAGTAACATAAAAAGGCAGACTTAGAATAATACCAGATTTTTTAATATAGACTCTAAAAGCCAGAAGGACCACAGATGCCAGCCCAGACTATTATACACAGAAAACCTTTCAATCACAATAGACAGAGAAAATAAGATATTCCATGGTAAAACCAAATTTGAATAATATCTCTATATAAGTCCTGCCTTCAGAAGGCATGAGAAGAAAACACCAACCTAAAGAGGTTAATCACACACAAGAAACACAGGTAATAAATAATCCATGGCCAGCAAATCAAAAGAGGACACACACACACACACACACACACACACACACACACACACAAACCACCACCATACCAACAAAATAACAAGTATTAAAAAAAAAAAACTGATCATTGATATCTCTCAGTATCAGTGGACTCTATTCCCCAATAAAAAGACACAGACTAACAGAATTGATGTAAAGTCAAAATCTATTATCCTGCTTCATCCAAGAAACACACTTTAAAATCAAGGATAGATACCACCTCAGAGTAATATTTGGAAAAAGTTACTCCAAACAAATGAACCTAAGAAGCAAGCTGGTGTAATCATTGTAATATATGACAAAATAGACTTCAAAACAAAACTAGGGTTGGATACTACCTACTCATCAGAGGAAAAAAATCCACCAAGAGGATATTTAAATTCTTAATATCTATGTATGGAAGACAAGGGCACCCAAGTTTATGAAAGAAACACTCCTATAGTTTTAAATCACATATTGACCCACACAATGATGGTGGAAGACTTCAATACCCCCTCCAGCCAATAGACAGGCCAATCAGATAAAACTAAACAGAGAACTTCTGGAGCTAACTGACAGTATGAACTAAATGGAACTATCAAATATTTACAGAACATTTCACACAAATGTAAAACAATTTACCTTCTTCTCAGCATCTCATGGGACTTTCTCCAAAACTGACCACATACACAAAGCAAGTCTTAATAGACTAAGAAAATTGAAATAATTTCCTACATCCTACCCGACCACCATAGAATAAAACTTGATATCAATAACAACAACAGAAAGCTTGCAGACTCATGGAAGCAGAACAACTCTCTATTCAATAAAAAATGGGTCAAGACAGAAATTAAGAAAGAAATTAAAAATTTCCTAGAACTGAATGAAAATGAATACATACACAACATACTCAAATTTATGAGACACCAGGAAGGATGCTTTAAGAGGCTCTAAGAGTTCATAGCCCGAAAGTGCCAACATAAAAATACTAGAGAGATCTCATATTGGAACTTAACAGCACACCTGAAAGCTATAGAACAAAAAGAAGAAAGTACACCCAGAAGGAGTAGAAGGTAAGAAAAAAAATCAAGATCAAACTGACCAATAAAAGAACTGCTGAAGGTCTTAGCATTCCTGAATTTAAGTCATACTACAGAATTACACTACAGTAACAAAATCTTCATGGAAATGACACAAAGACAGGCACATTGATCAATGGGATAGAATTGAAGATCCAGATATAAATCCACACACCTATGGACATCTGTTTTTTGATAAAGAAGCCAGAAATATACACTGGAAAAAAGGCAGCATCTTCAACAAATGATGCTGGTCAAGCTAGATGGCTGTATGAAGGAGAATCCAGATAGATCCATGTTCATCACCCTGCACAAAACTCAAGTCCAAATGAATCAAAGACCTTAATATAATACTAGATACCCTGAACTTGATAGAAGAGAAAGTGGAAAATAGTCTTGAAGTTATTGGCACAGGAAAACACTTTCTGAACAGAACACCTTTAGCACAGGTACTAATTTTAGCAATTAATAAATGTGACCTCATGAAATGGAAAAGCATCTATAAGGCAAAGGATACCATCATTCAGACAAAGCAGCAGCCTACAGAATGGTAGAAGATTTTTACCAACTACACATCTGATAGAAGTCTAATATCCAAAATATATAAAGAACCCCCAACTGGACACCAAAAAAAATAATCCAACTAAAAGTGGGGTACAGATCTAAACAGAGAATTCTCAAAAGAGGAAACTCAAATGGCTAAGAAACACATAAAGAAATGTTCAGCAGCCTTAGCCATCAGAGAAATGCAAATCAAAACTACTTTGAGAATTTACCTTATACCAGCCAGAATGGCCAAAATAAATAATAAATGACAAATCATACTGATGCAGAAAAATGGGAACACTCATCCATTGCTGGTGGGAATACAAACTTGTACAGCCACTATGAAGATCAGTATGACAGTTCCTCAGAAAGATGAAAATCGATCTACCTCAAGACCCAGTCATACCACTTTTGGGCATGAACCCAAAGTGTGCTTCATCCTACTACAGAGACACTTGCTCAGCTCATATGAATATATATGGATATCAGCTGTTAAGTCTTCCATAAGCAAGCTACAATGCAAGCTCATCTTAATTTGGGAAAGAAAATGTCACCTTAGCTGTGCTGCAATATAGGAAACTAGATCATGCTCCCTGCATTGTGACTTTGCTAGCTCTCTGCCAGTAATTTGGTCTTGCGTTCTCTGCTGGCTTTGCCACACAATCCCTGCAAGACTGTTTGTTGTGCTTCTCGAAGAACGAACTTAGTAAAAAGCTGACACTTATGAATTAATTAGTAGTTCCAGAAGTCTCTTCTGATCTAACTTTTGGTTTGGCTTCCTTCATGCTACTATTCCCACTTCATTCCATCTCTTAACTTTGCACAGATTAATGACTCTCCTATCTTTCATTGCCTTGTCATTTGGTGGCCCAGTACATGAACCAGAGATGACTATGTTTCAGTTTTTGTCTTCGCATGGCTGTGTTTCCCCTGGTTTATTTTAGGACAGTCAAAACACCACTATTGAAAACATTGTTTTACTTCATCAAATACTATTTCTTACTGTGTTAGCACTATGGCTTGAAATGAATGAATGAATCCGAATCTTGAGTGCAAAGCCTAGTAGGTGGAATCTCTTCAAAGAGGTTGGAATCGGTGTCCATCTACTCTTCCTTCTGATGTGACATGATTCAGTTAATAGATCACGTTCTAAGGTATCAGTGATGGTTACATGAGCAAAATGGGTCACTGTGTTAAGGAGTGAGAATAAGCTGGACTTTATTTCTCTTCAAAACACTTGCCCATAGTAGTTCAGTGAAACCAAAAGTAAAAGCACTGTGCCTGAGTTTTCTTCTCTTTAAAAGAGGGGAAGTGATCCCTATACATGTCAGCAGAGCTAAAAATGAAACAATGGATGAGCCTTTTTGTAAATTCTAAAGTGATGTGCATATAATTTGCTAAAAAGATACAAATATTGTCAAGTGGCCACAAGAGATGTAAAATGATGCTTACAGAGTTCTCACATCAAGCACAATCACAGTAAATAACACAAAAATATTAAATTATTTAGATGCCATTTGACTTGAATATCGGCAGTCCAGAACTTTGCTGCGTGTATTTACAATCCATCCTGAAAAGAGCAAAGATAACCATAAACTGTAATTTAAAAGACTTTTATGCATCGGTAGGAGATTGTAGCTCAAATAATTGATGCGTAAAAGCAGGCGGCCTCATTAGGGATGAAATGGCATGAGCTGTGAGGATTGATGAGAACGTTTTAACAGAGTTACCAGGTAATACAAGTGAGGTTTCATAGGTTGAGCTGAGAGGAGTAAGAGAGAAGTTGTTGTTTGGCCTACAACTGTCAACAACGATTGGAGACCAACAGGATGTGTAGCCTCGGATGGATAAGAGCTGATATATTTTCCTAAAGAAAAAAAGGAACAAAACTGCAAGAACCAGGCTCATTCTCCTCTTGCTTTTGCCAGGCTTTTTATTTGGTCTCGTTTACAAAGTCCCTGGGGTCAAGCATTATAATGTCTTCTATGTAGCTCAACTCATTCTTCCTCGCCATGACACCATCAAGTAGTTAGAAAATTCTCCTCCCTGTGTTACAGGTGAGGAAACCCCGGCTTTGATGAGATGTGTCCTGAAGTTCATTTCGTCCTCATAACAAAGCCCAGCTATGTTTATACTGCTGCTATTCTCACTTTAGTAATAAAGGATACAAGTGGTTGGAATATGGGGTCTTGGGTTTGTATGCTGTGGAAGACTGAAAGTGGCTTCAAGGTGGAAGCAGACGCTAACGAAGGGTCTCAAAAAGGGCAGAAAGCAGTGGTATTTTCCAAGTTGGTTGCATTTGGAAAGCCAATTTGATAAACCTATGAATGGTGTTTTTTTTTTTTTAAATGGAAGTGAGGGGAAAGCAAACTTTGATGACCAGGAAGAGCAACAGGAGACAGAAGAAATAGTGATAGCTAGGCTGCATGCTAGACTTGTCTTAGTTTTAAAATAAGCATTTGAGGTGTGCAATAATCCTTTTCCCCCTTTTAAGTTGAAGGCACCAGAAGTTTAAGGTAGCATAGCTAAATAAGTTGAAGAGCTCAAATTTAAAATCATATATATATATATATAAAATATACATATGTATATATATATTTATTTCTCCAAAGCCCACAAGTCTTTTGAAATCTTTTTATTAATTAATTTATTTTGCATCTTGATCACAGCCTCGCCTTCCTCCTCTCTTCTCACTCTCCTCCCACCTCCCTTCCATCCCTCCATCAATCTACCCCTCCTCTGTGTTCCCTCTGAAAGAGGCAGGCCATCTGAGAGAGGCAGGTCCATGGGCATCAGCAAAGCATAGAAAATCAAGCTGCCATAAGGTCAACCAGATCTCCCTGTATTTAGGCTGGACAAAGCAATCCAGCATGAGGAATAGGTTCCCAAGAGCCAGCCAAAGCACCAGGGACAGCCCTGCTCCCATTGCCAGGAGTTTCACAAATAGACCAAGCTATACAACTGTCACATATATGCAGAGGGCCTAGATTGGTCCCATGCAGGCTCCCTATCTGTTGGTTCAGACTCTGTGAGTTCCTACGAGCCAGGTTAGCTGTTTCTGTGGTTTTCCCTCTGATGTCCCTAACCCCCTTGACTCCTACAATCCTTCCTCCCTCTCCTCAGCAGTACTCCCCCAGCTAGGCCCAATGTCTGCCTGTGGGTCTCTGAACTTGCCTCTGTCCATCACTGGATGATGGCTCTCTGATGACAAGTAGAGTCGTCACTAATCCAATCACAGGGGATGGCCAGTTCAGGTGATGCATCCACTGCTGCCAGGAGTCTTAGCTGGGGCCATTCTTGGACGAGTAGAAGTTTCTCTTGTATCAGGCTTCTACTTGACTCCACAAAAGCCCCCCTTTTCAGTCATCTCTCTCAATACCTTCCCTCTAGCCACCTACTAGTCTGATCCCTCAAGTTCCCATGCCCAACTACCCCCAGCCCAACCAAGAGATCTCCTCTATCCCCCTTTCTCTGGAAGATCGATGTATCCCTCCTTGGGCCCTCTTTGTTATCTAGCCTTTATGGTCTGTATGGTTATCCTTTACTGTACAGTTACTATCCATTTATGAGTGAGTACATACCATGTTTGTCTTTCTGGATCTGGGTTACCTCACTCAGGATGATTTTTTGTTTTTTTTTAAATTCCATCCATTTGCCTTTAAATTTCCTGATGTCATTGTTTTTAACAGTTGGGTAATATTACATTGTGCAAATGTACCACATTTTCCTTATCCATTCTTCAGTTGAAGGGCATCTAGGTTGTTTCCAGGTTCTGGCTATTACAAATTAAGCTGCCATAGACATAGTCAAGCAAGTGTCCTTGTGTTATGATTGAACATTGTTTGCAAAGCCCACAAGTTTTATCAATACACAAGAACCTGTTACTATGGTCCCAAGCAGTGATTTGCACATAGCCAAATAGTTACATAAGGGAATTGGGGAGAGGAACAGAATAAGGGTTATGCTTTTATTAAAATAGAACAAATAATTTTTAAAATCACTACCATTTTCTACCTCCTGATTCATCTTTACACTTTGATGGATTAGGGTTTTATACTTCCCCTCCTAAACTAGCTTTGAAATGTTTTCTTGGCATCTACTCAAAGGAACTGAGAAAAAATGGTTCCAATCACCTACAATGTGGAATATAAAAATTAAAGAAGTCAAGCTACTTGCTTAAATTCTCTGTGAAAGTTACTTGCAAAGAACTGGCTGCTTAATATATAGAGGTGACCTAATTAATGTGATCCTATGCCATGCCACACACTGATCTCATAGATCTGTTTTTCTAACGCTAACTTGTTAAACCAAACAATCAATTCACAGACAGTAAGGACAAAGATAATGAAACAGGATGGGATGAAGAGAGTCTAGGATCTCAGTTCCACTTGTAATTTGACCACCAATGCTCCTGAGATTGGCATGACATTGTGCCTCACTAGACCTCAAATTCACAAACCAAAGATCATTGAGAGTTACCTGGCAAGTGATAAGCCTTTAAATTTGAATGTGAGGAATTCAAATACCCCCAGGCATACCTGGCCTTATGTATGAGGAAGTCACAAGAAACCTTCTTACTGGACATTGAGAATTATTTGGAGAAATAACCAAAATTTCATCAGTTCTGCAATATAGAGCCATGCAAAATAATAATAAAGAAGTTGACCAAATATATGTCCCTTTTCTTATGGTTAATGGATTTTTCTGGGGAAAAGCTCATTTCTCCCAGTAAGAGTGATCTCCACTGCCTTCTCTCGCTGCATGATCTCTCTTATTGAAAAAGAGCAGAGAAACACACACCCTTGTTGCTTTGTGCTCAGATGTGTGCCCTCATCACTCCATGAATGAGTTCCACGGGGACCAAGGGAAGTTTTAAGTGAAACTCAAAGCAACTAGTTTCTTGGCCCATACAATACTATGTCTGTCCCACTCACCATGGCTTTGAGGGCCCTTCTGGCTAGAGCATTCAGCAGGCTGACTGGAACAGACGATGCAAATGGAACTGTGTTGAATCCAAGTCTAATCAGCCCTTTCCAGCTCAGTGGCATGGGTCTAGTGACACTGTAGCTATGAACCTCAGTTTCTTTATATGGCCAATGGGAATTATATACCCTTTACAAAGTTTATTGAGATAATTAAAGTGCACTGGGGTGACAAAGTACTTATATAGCTGCAAATGACAATATTTTTTTAAATGACAATATTACTTAACATGTGTTAGACTAGAGTACAATAGTGCTTACTTCCAAATAAATGAAATATTAATGTTAATTATTGTAGAGGACATATTTATCATTTGAGCATACTTTAGTGTCCAGTACAACCCATGAGCTGAGATGACATGAACTCGATGTCCTGAGATAGTGAAGAACCAGTTATCACCAGAAGGTAGCTAGTGGCTGCACTTTTATTTATTTTTTTCCTTTTGTTTTATTTTACAATACCATTCAGTTCTACATATCACCACAGATTCCCTTGTTCTACCCCCTCCTGCCTCCTCCCCTTCCCCCCAGCCCCTCCCCATTCACACCTCCTCCAGGGCAAAGCCTCCCCTGAGGACTGAGATCAACCTGGTAGACTCAGTCCAGGCAGGTCCAGTCCCCTCCTCCCAGACTGAGCCAAGCGTCCCTGCATAAGCTCCAGGTTTCAAACAGCCAACTCATGCAATGAGCCCAGGACTCGGTACCACTGCCTAGATGCCTCCCAAACAGATCAAGCTAATTAACTGTCTCACCTATTCAGAGGGCCTGATCCAGTTGGGGGCCCCTCAGCCATTGGTTCATAGTTCATGTGTTTCCATTCGTTTGGCTATTTGTCCCTGTGCTTTATCCAACCTTGGTTCCAACAATTCTCGCTCATATAAATCCTCCTCTTTCTGACTGAGCTTGGGAATCCACTTGGCGTTTCTAAGATTATTTCCTCGTGTGAATGCTTAGGATATAGATAATGGACTCTATGGAAATCCAAATATATGGATGCTGTGAAATTAAAGAAGATGATGTATTCAAAACTTTCTTGCAGTTTGCCAAGCATCCTCCAAATACCCCTTACAGATGTTAAGTTTTTAATTTTTTTCTTATCCATTGTTGTTCTTCACTTAAACCACCAGAGGTCAGAATTTCACATAAATTGCTTAAAGAAACCTCCATGGTAGGGATGAAAATCAAAAAAGAACATTTCCTGCTAGGTAGTCTAAAGCAAATCTTTCAAGGACAGAAGGAAATATAATGGGGACTTTCAGCAAAGATGTCTAGAGTAACTAGAATGCTTAACTCCAAAACTGTTACTGGGTGCACTTGATAAGCAGGCAAAAGAAAGAGAAACAAAATGTGTTGAATATACACTAATGATATCTGAACAAGACTAATTTATGGTGATTATTTCATCTTAAAAATAATAAGAAATATGTGTGAGGAATTCCCACTTTTCAAATAAAGAAGTGGAAGCATAAGTAGCTCAAAGAGAATCAAGTGCTTTTCCTCCATTAGGATGTGCTTCGGAAATGACCCTGAAAGCGTGTTTGTCTATTGAACAGCATATTCTATAACTGGATAGTATTATTGGCGTTTCATCTGCAAGTCTGAATAATTCATTTAGTTTCCACTTGCTGAAACAAATTTAGAGTTAAGTTCCTTTAATTGTCTGTTTCTCAGAGTATCTAGAAATTTCTGAGCAGAGTACTGCTCTGCTGGTAAACACAGAAATGAGATGAATTAGCCATGGAGAAAAGCATGCATTGGTTTGATTGTAGGAGAAAAGATACTGGCGAAAAAAAAAAACAACTATAATTTGGCTCTTTAAAATGTCTAGTTGGCCATCAAAAAATTTGTTTTCCTTCTGAGGAGCCCAGTAACCAGGTCTGCCTTGCTTGGAGCTGGGGAGGAGCTGCTATAATTTTTACAAGGAATGAATGAGATGTAGTTTACATTCAAAAAAAGGTCCCATGTATTTCTTGTGCATCCAACTCTAATACTCTGCCCAGAACAGAGAAAAGCTAGCAGTAACCATGTTGCTGTATTGGGAAGGCAGTTCACAAAGATTCAGGTCAACTAGGAGCTCAGCCCCAGAGCTTGAATCCCAAACTTGCTACTTAAAGATGAGTCCTAAAATGGGTTCCTTATCTTAGCATCAAACTCAAGTCATTTGACATGGTGCCTGGATTTGGCAAGTGTTCAGTACCTTACAGAGTCATAGAATCTCTTTACTGAGATGGGAACTTAGAATGCCCTTGTTGCAAAGACCACATGCTGCAGAAGAGGAAACCGTATCCGTATCTTTAAGCTGAGAAGTTCTGAAACACAGTGTTCCAAAGCACCTCTCTCAGTTTCTCTTTCAAGGTACACTCACATCTCCATCCTTCCATACTCACTTATGATCTGTTCACAGTTCTCCCTGGGCTCAGGAAGAGAGTTAAGCTTTGGCAGTTTGAAACAGTACCTGAATTTCTAGTGAGAAGACTCAAGCTTTGCACTAAAAGTGAAGAAATAATGGAAGAAGACTCATCGACACTACTGGTTTTCAATAAACACTATATATAGATTGAAGTGATAAAATGAAATAATGTGGTTTATTTTTTTAAAAGGTAGATGTCTTGTTTATCCTTATAAAGACACACATTTAAAAAAATGAATCCAGTGGTCCACAGGTAGACAAGGGTGGCCCTGAACCTGCTATGCTCCTGCTTCAACCCCCTGAATGCTGTGGTACCTGGCTGATTTTGCATGCAGCCTTTGAAAATGAAGAGTTGATGAGAGACTTTCTCCTGTTTCTCCTGCAGTCTTGCTCTTGCCTATACAAATACTGTCCCCATCTATTCTAAAGAATCATGCCTGAGCTTCAACTCCAAACCTTCACAGGAAACCTATGCAAAGCAATGTATCTCTTTACCGTTCATGACACTAATATATTATCTGGTGTACTGCTGTGCCTAAAACAGGGCCTAACAATGAACAGTCAATGCCCATTAGTTGGATTGCCAGAGTCATATTTAGTGCTATGTTTAGGGCATTAAGAGTTTCTTGTGCATTCTTATTCCATTGTGAAAATTGTAGCTTTTTCTTCAAGGGAAAAGAAAACTTAACGGTGTTATTCTCAACTAGATTCCCTCTGTTGCACAATTGAGGAAGGCATCAATATTCAGTCTTCATGACACCACAGGGAAAACACAGTTTTCTTGCATTCTGTGAAAATTCTAGTAATGAATTTAAGTAAATACTTTATTTCTAACCCAAACTTTCTTTTCTGAACATTTGCCCTGACATTATTCATTTATTCACCCAAGAAATTATTTGGAAGCCCTAAGGTCTCACTGTAACTCCCTGCATTTATTTTATGGTATCAAAGGTTAGAAGTTGGATTGCAATCTTAGGAGAAAATTAATTCACTGATTAAGAAAAATGCACTTTAAGCAATACATATTTAAATAACTGACAAGAATTGAGCTATGTTTTTTCCTTCCTTTTTTTTTTTTTTTAAATGCCCCTTTTTTTTTATAGCTCAGGTTTTTAGCAGCTACTATTCTTCCACCAATAGCCTGGGGAAGCATCACATGAATTACTAATAAGAGAGAAGCAAGGTGCAGTGAGTTCAGTGGCCACTTGCAAAACAAAAGGGTAAGAGCTGAAACCAGGAAAACAGATTTATTAAAAACAAAACAAAACAACAACAAAACCCAACTAGGGCTAGAAGCGTATTTGGGCCTTGGACCTCGACCTTACATGGGCGAAAAATATTCTACCATTCTTCAGCTGAAGGCAATTGACCTCGGAGATTCCACTTTCAAATAAAGAAATGCTCATTTATATATGACTTTTGGTCCTTCATTAAAACATAATCTTCCTCACTGGAACGCAAAAGCCCATTAATTACAAAAGATATACTTCAGAATAAAGTTTTATTTTTTTGACCTCCTTGTTGTTTCTTTTTAGAATCAGTGTGAGTGAGGAAAGGGAGGAAGGACAGCAGCCCCAGAGTAAATGTAAGTGCTCTAATCACGGTGGTTATGAATCTTCATCTCCTGTTGGAAGAGTTTCTCACAGCCATCAGTGATTGCTGTCAGACGCACATCCCAGGATTCCACCTTGCCCTACTTTCTCCTACCTACAACCAAGGGAAGCCTACAGTAAGTAATGAATAGTCCAGTGAATTCCAAGATAGACAGGAAGTCAGAGGAAACTAGGGAGGAGAGGGAGAGAAGTCACATAGCAGCTAGGGTGGATTGGAGGTGGGAAAAGAGATCATACATACTATATAAAATTTGAGGTTTCTTCCTCACCTTTAGGTCCTGGTGAAATTGTGTGTGTGGCACAGACTTCTGCAGCAGGTCGGCTATCAATATCCAGACCCAGACTCTGAAACTGCAAGAGAAAGAGCAGCAGCAGGGTGAACTGGTTGCTTCCAAGCAGGGCTCTAAAGCCATTCATGACTTCAGTTCTTCAGAAGAGGGTCTCCAAGACATGCTAAGTAAACAGCATTCTTTTTAAGGGAAACCTGCTACAGAGAAAAAAAGGAAGGAACTGAAAAGTACATTCCAGAAAGGGCTGCAAAGACAAGCAGGAGGCATTCATTCCCTTGGTTGTTTATTTTCTCAGGATCCCAAATGGGCCATACAATGTCCAGACTGTTTCTTTTCAAGTGACAACAGTTTATTGAAAATTATCTCTAAACTAAACACTTGGATGTGCAGGTCACTGGAACCCTCCCCATGAGCTGAGAGAATAGAGACGATTGCTGTTGAGACCTCCAGCTGGCTACTTAGTTTGCATTAAGCTTAAATACTGCATTCCAGGAGTGTGGAGGAGGTTCTGACCTTAGATTTCTGCACATGTTGCAAACACCCTGCATGCCTTTGAGTTTTTCCACAAAGTAATTCTCCTTATTGAATGTGGCAGTTGACCACAGATGCTCTCAATATTCCCTATGATATAGCTCTTTCTCTTGAGACCAAAAATTACCTTGAGAGTAAGTCCGAGATAAGTGAATAACCAGATTTTCTGCAAATCAATCTGGTTATAAATCTGGCTATTAAACATAATTATAACTTTAGGATTGGTAATTGCCCTTCTAGCACACCATCTTTTTTTTTTTTTTTTTCTGGTAATCAAAAGAGGTTTATTTCTGGGATAACTAACTTACAGTCAATAGGGGTTGGTTACAAAATCTGGGAAAGATGAAGTACCCGAGTCTTAAGGGGCTCCTTCTCAGCCATGCCCCAGGGGCAGGTCAGCCCCAGGGTCAGGTCATAGGCAGGTGTGGCAATTACCTGCTGTCACTCTAGGGGCAATGTTTCAAGGTCAAAGCTGGAACAGCTACCCACTACACCACATGTGTGCTTGGTGCTCACAAAGGTCAGAAGAGGGCATTGGGATCCCCTGGAACTGACGTTTCAGGTAATTGTAAGTCTAGCACACCATCTTAAGGAGATAATGTGAAATGAAGACAGCTTTATTTGAAAAATGTGACAAAATGGGGCAGATGATGGTTTGCCTATCCACATAGTAATAGTTGACAAATTTTGGTGAAATAGAAATGTGCGAGTATGATGTTTGTTGTAAGTTCTTTACTTAATTGGGCAGAAAGTGTCCAATTATATGTCTTAAAAGACAAGGTTTTTATATAGATTGTATGGACTTGATGTAGACATGTAGCCATGACTGTAGGGATTGAGATCTCTGTATTTCTCTAATATCTCTATTCTCATGTGTCTGTCTACTGCACTACAAACAGCCTAGACTTAACTATGTATTTATTGGAAATTTAGAATCAGTCATTAACATTGGGCTCCTAATATTATTTTTTTAAAATTATCTCTCTGTCTCTGTCTATATCACTGACTCTTTCACTTTGTGTGTGTGTGTGTGTGTGTGTGTGTGTGTGTGTGTGTGTGTGTGTGTTGAGGCCAGGGGTCAACATTAGGTGTCAATTGCTATCCACCTTACTTTTTAAGATGATGTCTCTCACTGTACCTACAACTTGCCAGTTTGGTTAGGGCAGCTGGCTGGCCAACAATCTCCTAGGATCCTCTTATCTCTCCTCCCTGAGCACTGGGATTACAGGCATAGGCCACTGTGCCTGGCTTCTTTATATTGATATTGGGTATGAAAATCAGGTCCCCATACTTTTATGGCAAACATTTTGTCAACTGATTTATCTCCCCAGACCCTTATATTCTTTATTATTAAATTATTATATTGCTAGATATACTATCTAGAGTTGGATGAAAGACATTTCCAACCCATTCTTCTTCAGTTTGGAAATGAAAGTCCTTACAGGTATGACTTAAGAGTTAGTTCTTCAGAGATCTCATTACGTATAACGGCCAATCTAAAAAAACAAACAAACAAAAAACAAAAGCATACACGCTAACTTCTCAGTGCTGGCACCTAAACAAAGCACCTAAATTTGAGTACTTGAGCAACAGAAATTTGTAACGAAGTACTTCCTGGGTGAGAGGGAACCGTTCCTCTCAGTAGCAATAGGTTATGGAGTGAGTAAACTGTTCACAAAATACAGAGAGGAGGAAGGAAGGAATCTGACATTGATAGAAGCATCATTATAGACAAGAGATGATTGATCTCACTATTACCTCATTTTAGTCCACAAGTCCACCCTGTAGAACAGATAGCAAGCCACCCATTTTGCAGATAAAGCAGCTGACGCTCAGAAAGGCTAAGCCGTTTGTCTAAAGGCAAGCATTGAAGAAGCCAAACACACATGATCAAATGAAAATTATTTCCCCAAATCCTTGCTCTTAAAATACAGTTTGGTTTCCACAAGGGTGGGTGCTCTCAAGTTTTGAGGATGCATTGATTTTCAGTCTTTTAGGATGCCTAGAGCGGATGTAGTGATCAGGTGGACAGTGACAGGAAGAAAGTGAGGACAACCACAGTGATGCTAGAAGCCTCAGATTCCACATCTGTCACTTGTGGATACACAGCAGTGAAAAATGACTCCATTCCAATGGCCATGCAGCACATAAAGTGAGCTTTGACTTTAAATCTAATGCTCTTTAGAAATTGATGCCCTTTAAATTATTTAGCCTAATCTGAACCTATTTCACTTTTTTCGTTTCTTTTCAAGGATTCCCAGGAACACAGTGAAAGTAGACTTGTTAAATTTATACATAGGGATGCTCTGGTTAGCAATCTGAAGGAAAGGCCAGGCTTTGTATCTTTCCTCGACATAGTATATTTCTTCCATCTTCAATCACCACCCTTTACTAAACAGTGCGCAAAGTACCTTTCTATATTTATCAATAGAATCTTACATCAAAATTTAAGTTGTTATGCATTATTCACATATTTTACATGTAAAATTATATCTAACCATATATTATATGTTATTGCTGGCATTTTAGACCTTATTGATGTTATCAATATGAATAACACTGTAATGGGTGTCTTTTTCATCTCTGCAGCTAGTCTGTGTTCACTCTTTTTGACCCTTAAGGGAGGCAAATGCACGTGGCTTGTGAATTCATTGAATGTTACAAACCATAGATAAAAAGAAACAAACAATTTAAGATGGTATCATAGCATACTCATCTCTTTTATGCCATTTGTTTTCAGATTTTGTTCTTATTTTTTGGCTTGAAAACTATAGTTCTGCTTCTTTATCACTGATAAACATGGAGCTTATAGCTATGATATTCAAAAAGGACTTTCATATATTAGGGAGTAACAGAGATATACAATACATGTACATATATCCCATCTTTTAACTAAAAAGGCTGCCCTAAAAAATTACTTCATGGCTTTAATTTGGAGGACTTGGAAACATATTATTCACTTAAGTGAATCTGGAAAGGAATTGCCTTTGAAGTAAAAACAGTTAGGCCTTTTGGGTTAAAGAAATACCAGAATGGAGATTATAAAGAGGAAGTTTGGAATGCAGGTATTAAATATCAGTGAAAGTCTAGGACTGGTATTTCTTTGGGGGACACACAGGTATAGAGGTTGTAGGTGAAAGCTACATAATGAATGAATAATTTAATCTTTAACATTAATTTTTAAGGAAGGCAAATACATATACACACATATCACAAAACAAAAGAAAATCTGTAAGAAATGCGGTTTAGAACACAAATGAACAAAGGTGGATGTCTTTGAATGGTTCCCAAGTCTCATTACCTTAATTACTTACTCTCACCACCTGAAAACCAAGGATTATTTCTTCGCAATGTTTAAATAATCCTTGGTTTCCAGTTAAACCTAAGCACCACGACAAATGAATCAATGGAGTCAGCACTGATTTCTTAACAAGTTTGTTGATGAATGAAAAAACAATAATACTAGAAAGTGTTGATAGGAATCCTCTTGTGACTCATTTAAGGCAGCAGGTTATGTGCATGGTACTAACATGCAAAGGCTTATCCAAGCTCCTTGATGTTTCAATAAATATGGGATGACAGAGATTTTAAAACAGAACTTTGAAATTGTCAAATTATGTTAAATGTGTTTCCTTTAGTGTGCTAAAAATACCTCCTGCTGTCCAGGGAGGCTTGGACTGGCATTTTTAAGACTTCACTTTCACTTACTTCCCAAACTGAAGGAACTGAGAAATTCAAGTCAACATTGTTTTTACTTTAGAACATTGTGTTGAAACAGAAAAGCCCAAGAAGTTTATAGCTACAATCAAATTGGAAGATTGTTAAAGCTAGATTCCCAAAGAGAAGAATCTATGGCTGGCTTTCAAATCTGTCTCCAGAATTCAACATTTTCTTGACTCCTTTCTTCTTCCAGTTTCCAGGGCAATACATTTCAGTCTTAGCAGTGACCAAATATGACATGCCATTAAAAAGAATAGCACATGACTTTTCTTTCCATTATTCTCCCGCACATTTTGAATGGGTTGAGTGTGAGTGGCAGCTTCCTGTAGATGTATATCCATATCCTGACCCTGAATTTGTGAATTGGGCCTTAGCAGGCAGCAGTGTTTAGCAGATGTAATTAAGCAAGACGTTTTAAAATGAGATCATGAATTATCTGGGTTGGCCTTAAGTCCAATGGCAGGAGTCCCTGTAGGAGACACCCAAACAGAGTGACAAGGACAAGAGTAGAAACACATGTGAGGATAGAAGCAGGAGCTGGAGTTAGGCAACATAAGCTAAGCAATAGCCTTGCATCTGCTAGAAGATGTAAAAGGCTGTGAAACAGTCCCCCCATGAGCTCAGAGTGAGCTCAGTCGTGCTGACACCTTGAGCTTGGATCTTGGCCTTAAGAAACATGAAGTAATAAGTTCCTGTTGTTTTAGCCTAAGTTTGCGCTAATTTGTTACAGCAGTCCTAGGAATCTGAAATGCCATTCTTGTGATTTTCGTGCACAGTTACTGGAAGAAATGACACATAAAAACATTTGTCAGTGCCTGACAGAGACCTAGAAACATCTGTTCTTGTGCATTTTAATTATCGTGGATCCAGCTTAGATGGTATCTGGAGGGAAAACCAAATCCAAGGTATGAAATGAGCATATCCTAAGGCAGAAGTGTTTCACCAGCAAAAACAAGTGGAACAACCACCTCGTCTCCACAAGGGGTTTCCTGACAAGCTGATAGAACTTGACATCGGAGCTTTGGACTTTTGGCTTTGTCCATTCTTGTAGATGCTTTATTGGATTTGAGTTTTCCCTGTGCGTCGACTAAATTTGATGGAGTTTGGAAGCAATGGAATTCAGTAGAATGGCTTTTACAGCACATATTTAGAAGACAGTGTGCAAATATACCCATCATTATTTTACATTTTACATTTCAAATTAAATATGGATGAAAGCATAATTTAAAAACTCAAGTGGTGTTAGCAGACTCATGAAATAAAAACAGAAGCTCACTGCTCCTCGCTTTCCACTCCTGGTTATTGTTCCCATAAGGAAACTATTCTAACAATTTTAGTGTTTATTCATTTATCTCTTCTACATTTTAAATAACAAATAGATAATTATGATATTTTTAAAATATAGATACATATTGGCTTCTTAATATGGAAGACAAACAATTCTTTTCCTCTTTTCATCTGCCCTATATGTATTTCTGCTGATTTTATCTTTGCAATTTAATAATAGTATAAATTTGGAACAATAGTCAATATTTATTTTATGGTTGTTCCACTAAAATTACTCACAGTCAAGTCACAAAATGCACTATAATTGCATTTTTGGTACTGTTTTTTTTTTCTGGAATTTAATTATTGTATTATTTTCTTTTGCATAGATTTCTATGTACCAGTCCTAATACACACACAAATTCTTTGAGATTTATTGCTTCCACGGATATGTAAAATGTTCAATTAGTTTTTACTGTTCTTGTTAGATATATCTCTTCTGGAATCCTTCTCCTTATTGCTTTAGTTAGGCTGATATGCTTATTACAGAGTTATGCTGCAATTTCTCTTTGTCATTGTCTAGGGATTGAAATTATAGTCCCTTTTCTGATATTCATGTATTTTTCTCCAGGTTTCATCTCTCATTTTTGTGCAATATATTCTATAGTAGTTTGCTGGAACAAAGTGAACTATAGATTAAATTTAGAGACAATATATTTCTGAAAATATAATACTTACACCTTTGCACACGTGAAGGTTTTGCTGGGTATAGAATCCCAGGGTAAAAATAACTTTCCCCCTGATGTGTAGAGACATTGCTCTGGTTTTGCCATTGAGAAATTTAATGTTGTTCATGGTCTCTACGTTTTGTAATGAGTTTTCTGTACTCTTCTCTGAAGATGTTTGACAACATTTCATTTTATATTGCATATTCTGTAAAGTTAGCAATATGACCTTGAGGTTGGCCTCTACATATCCTTCATAAGGTTATCTGTGGTTCATTGAGTCTTGAAATGAGTGTTCGTTAGTGCTACAAGTTTTCTTGTATTACTTTCCTCGCCTTCTTTGTCAGTCATCTCCATATTCTCCGTATTTACTTTAATCTTTCTCTCTATATTTTCATAAATATATTGAGTAATTTAAGCTGATACTCTAATATTTCTCAACCTCTGCCTTTTAATTCTTCTCTTGGAAATAATTCATATTTTATATTGAAACATTATAAATTAATTGCATTTAAAGAATTTAATTTATTCAACAAGTATTTATTATGTACTTGAGTACTTATTACATGTCATGATTTTTTTTTTTACTTCTTAATAGGGCCTAGTTTTTCCTGCATAAATGACTGAACACGGAGTCTTATGAATGCCAGGCAAGCACTTCTTCACTGAGCTATATTCCTCGCCTTCTTTTTACCGTTTCTTTTGAGAAACAGTTTTGCTCAGTTTCTCAGGCTAGTCTTGAGCTTCTTCTGTAGCTCAGACAGACCTTGAATTTGTGATCCTCTCGCCTTGGTCTCTTAAATCACTGGGATTGCAGGCTTGTGCCACTAGTGTTGGCTGTTACATCTGTCTTTGTTTCAATAATTTATCACCTTAGCTTTCTATCCATTACAGTCTTCAGAGAAGTATTTTCTGTTTCTTAGATTATGCCTATTTAATATAAATTTCCCAATTTCTGTTGGTTTAAAATTATGTATTTCTTGTCTCTATCTCTGTTAAAATGTGTGGCCACTCCATGCTAATCCATTCATAGTTAAGAGCTATGAAATGTTATGAGGAAGCTCTAAAATCTACAAATGGAATTAGTTGACTGGATTGTGATGATTAGTTTTAATTGTCAATGCAATTATAATCACGTGAGAACAGTGTATTAGTGAGGGATTGTCTAGATTAGGTGGGCCTGTGGGTATGTCTGTAGGGAAATGACCTCATTATGTTTATTGATGTAAGAAGACTTAGCCCACTGTGGGTGGAACTATTCTCTGGGTTTGTGTCATGGACTGTATAAGAGTGGAAAAATGGTCTGAGTAGTAAGACGTATGCAATCATTCATTTTGCTTTAGACTACGGATATGATGTGACTAGCTGTTTTGAATTCTTGCTGCTTTAATTTTCATGTTATGGTGAACTGTAACCTGGAAGTGTGAGTTAACCCTTTCTACACTAAATTGCTTTTTAGCGAGGTATTTTATCATACCAACAAAATTGAAACCAGGATATTCACAGATTGCAGCTACAGTAATGTAGGGTAAAATGATAGCGATGCCCTAATTTATGAAGAGCCATCTATTCTTATCATTTTTAGAGCTTTTTCCTGACCTAGACAATTCACTTAGGGTATTCTAATCTTTTGCCCAGTGTGACATACGTATATCCTTAATTGCATTTGATTATGGGTAGCATTTAAATCCCTCTAGGTTCATTTTAACTTTCTCTTTGTCTTCTGTGGCTCACCATGACTTCAGTTATCCCCGATGTCCCCTAACATAGACTCTTTCTAGTTTAGTCTCTCTGTATGACAGAACCTCAGTGTTAACTCCAGGCATACGAAGACTATCTTTTTAGACACCCAGATTGGTTTGGGAAGCCCAGAGCAGAGATTGCCTTTTAAAGACTTCCTTTGTCTTCTAATTTAGTCCCATTTTGCCAGCAAACTAAATAGCTTCTTGTAGCTTCAGTACCCAAGCCTTCTGGATTTCCGGTGTGCTGCTAACTTAGATCTTTCTGTCATTCTTGCTGACAGGTAATTTTCATATCTCACTGCTCTGTTTAGATAGTATTTTCAAAATAGCAGTGTCAGTTTCTCAGTCTCTCTCTCTCCTTTTTGCTTTCTGTCATTGAAGAATGTTTTAGTCTATGATGCTATTTTGGGGACATTCTGTAGGGAGCAGGAAATAAACATGTAGATTCAATCTGCCATATGGACACAGATGTTCCAAAATTACTTTGTGATATAATTTGATGGAACTCCTGTGGGAAAGTGTTCTGAAATGAGGTTAAACAACATATTTTCCCCATAAAAATCAGAACCAGGGAGAACATTCCAACAACGACTATGTAAAACACTCAGAACATTCTTACCACAAACATCCATAACACTACATGACATTATAAAAAACAATCATTCCAGGGCTGCACACATTGGCCAGAGTAGGCAAGCTTGTATGTATTTATTCTTGCAAAGCTGCCACAGATTTGCGAAACAACAGTGCTGTTTCATGTCTTTTTGTATAAAAGAAGTCTACCACTGCAAGCATCTCAGTTGGTGAGAACAGCTATTCGATGAGTAGGGATGGCCAGAATATATAGCAATTGTTTTGCTGCAGAATTAATATAAAGTATGGCTTGAAAACATAACACTGATTTTCATAAGTGACTTGTCAGTATAGAAATAAACACTCGTGTTAAAGACTCATTGGTTGTTAATGAAATGCCCTCTGTGATTTGAATGGGGAGTGTCCCCAGCCTTATGTGTCTGAGTATCTGGTCCCCAACTGGTGACATTGTTTTGGGAGGTTATGGGACTGGTGGGGTGGGAGGCATTGCTGGAGGATGTGCAACACTGAAGATAGGCCTGCAAAGATCCTAGATTGGGTTCACTTCGGCCCAAGGTTTTTGCTTTTTCTCTGCCACTGTGATATGATAGGTCCCCCTACCAGTGGTGGAGATGTTCCAGCCATGACACTGCCCATCATGATGGAGCGATTCCAAAGCAAATACTCTTTCCCTACAGGTGGTTGTGTAAGATATTTGGTCATAGTAACTTTAAAAGTAACTGAAAGAATACCAAATAAATTCAATGGAGTAAATGACAGTCTTGTCAACAATTGGTACAGGAAAATTATCTGCATAATATAAGATGAACTATATCTCATATATACAGAAAACATACTCAAAATTATAGAACAAAGCACATGAAGATCTTATGATCTTTACTTAGGCAGAAAGTTCTTATTACACAAAATCCCAATTCATGAAAAGTTATAAATTATACTACATCAAAAGTAGAAACATTAGAGGCTCAAGAGATGAATTTGCTATGCTAATAGAGGACCTGAGTTTGATTCTAAGCACCTATACTGGGTAGTTCTCGGCTGCCTATAACTCCAATTTCTGGAGATCCAATGCCCTCTTCTGGCCCCTGCATGCACCTGCATGCATGTGGTACACATATGCACACTAAGCACACATATATACACATAAAATTAATACTTAGAAACTAGGAGCATTAGTGTAGAAAAGTACCACTTAAAATAAACATGGACAGGACATAGAGTGAAAGAAAATATTTGCAAATCATATATCTATTATCCAACTACATAAAGAAAATATTTACAAATTATATAGTCCATAAAGGACTTGTGCCCAACTAAACAGTAATACATATGACCAACTAAAAATCAGCATAATATTTGTACAGACACATCAACAAAAATAAATAGCTAATATATATAAAAGTATATAGCGTATCCATTCTTTAAATTCCAAAGAGATTATTATAAATAGACAAAAGTTTACATCATCAAAATTAATCTGACATTACTCATTGTTGGGCAGGGTGAGGTAACCTGAAGTAATCATTGATTAATTGTTGTAATGTATAGTGATAGAGTTCCTTTGGAAATCAATGTGTTAGCTTTTTAGGAAAGTTAAATGTAAACTTCACACACAGATCTAAACAACTGAACTCCTAACTTTCTACTTAAGAGAAAGAAAGTTGTGTAAGCACACTAATTCTTGTAGATAAAGGTTCCTGATAATGTTGTTAATAATAATAAAAAACTCTGTCCAAAATTGTGAGGATACACCAATCAGTGAGCAGATAAAAAGAATGTGTCATTTCTTTCCAGTAAAATGTGAATTAGCAGTTATGTAAGCTGGTTAGTCATGAATACAAACACGGATGATATCTCTCCAAACTGTACTAAGTAAAAAAAGACACAACAAGCACGCATTATATGACCCCTTTAAAGATGAAATTTATTCTAAAAGTTAAGTGTGTATGATTGCCTAGCATCTAGAAAGAGAGCAGGAGCTGATTGATGAACACAACTTTTAGAGGTGAGGGCTGTATTATAAAAGTGGTTTACAGCAATGCATACACAACTACGGGAATGTACTAAAATCCAAGTCTTAACTGAAAAATCAGTTAATTGTAAAATATATAATTCACATCGCCATAAAACTGTAAAATAACTGTCATGAAATTTGCATTCAATGCTCTTGGAATGATTATAAGCTTCAAGTAGTATTTATTAGCCCAGGATCAGTCAATTAGATAAATCTCTACTTTTGTGAAATGTCCTTGTAAAGTCTGTAAGTAAGGAACCCTAAATTTGTTTTCAGTTCTCTTAGACCTGATTCAGTATGCCCAAAACTTGTCTATAAAGAACCTTGAAGTCAAGCTAATTGATATGAAATAGATAAAAGACAAACATTAACATGGACATACAACTCAAAATTTATGATTTATATCTAATTATGACATTAATTACAAATTAATTATATTAACAATCACAGGAATTCCAACCAGATTTACTTACAAATGGATCAATATCTTCTTCTGATGCTGATGGAGTTGGAAGCAAGTCATTGATTTTCATTATTGTTGTACAGTGATTAATTACATAGCAATATTTTGATGTATATTGGTTAAATTAGCATAGATTATTAGATGGACACATAATGAGAGTTTGATCTTGAATGATAGTTATTTGTAATGATAATGCCTTCATTCATCCACATAGTATTACTTATTAGATACAATGATAAGTTATGTGGATTTTATTCACAACAGTGAATGAAGGAGTCTTTTCCATTAGAGATTTATCTTCACTTTATTGCAGTCCAGAGAAAGATAAAAGCAATTGCCATTAGGATGAAGCTTACTTGATACCAATATAGCATAATATATAATCCACTGTAATATTCAAAGTAAATACTAGGCCTGCAGTTGTCATGGAGACTTAGATGTGATGTACCTTACCTAGGTTTGGTGGCCAAGACACATTTCCTATGGGATTGTGGAAAGCCTTGTTGGAGTTTGCTGGTATGATGGGGAGAATAAAGGAAAGTTATTCCACATAGATGAAAATCACATGCAGTGTCTTAGTTGAAGGATAGGAAGAGGTATGGGGGGAACTGGAGATAGTTCATCAAAATTAGAGTTGAGAACTTATAGGCTCAATGGGGTACAAGGTCCAGGTAAGGGAAAGTTGCTGGAGGGTGCTGCCCATGATGCCCATGATTCAGAGTATCTTAAGAGCAATGGGAACGTATGCAAGATTTTAAGAAAAAGCTGTCACTATTAGAAATGAAACAAACATTGTGAAAGATGCATCTGAAGTGGAACTTCACTGTCTTCCTGGAACAGAAACCAGAAAGAAGTTTGGAGTTGTAGCTTGGTGTAGAGCAACTATGCCATCTATCCTAAGCTCCCAGTTCAGTCTCCAGCACCACAAACAAAGAAAGAAAAGATGCTCAAAAAGTCTACCTAGGTGGATTAGTGAAATTAGAGGTGCTTTATTTGCTTATGTTTTGGTATTGTTTACCTTTACCTCAGTTTTATTTGTTCTTTGAGAAATTTTGTGTAATGTATTTTTTTTAATTAAGTTTTTTTTTTTTTTTTGGTTTTTTGAGACAGGGTTTCTCTGTGTAGCTTTGAGTCTTTCCTGGAACTCACTCTGTAGACAAGGCTGGCCTCAAACTCACAGAGATCCACCTGGCTCTGCCTCCTGAGTGCTGGGATTAAAGGTGTGTGCCACCATTGCCCGGCTAGTTAAGAAATTTTTTATTCATTTTACATATCAACCACAGATCTCCCTTTCTTCCCTCCTCCCCCCTCTCCAGCCTCCCCTGCCACCCCCCCATTCCATCCTCCAACAATGTATGGCCTTCCATGGGGAGTCAGCATGGCCTGATACATTCAGTAGAGGCAGGTCCAAGCACCTCCCCCTGCATCAAGGCTGTGCAAGGTGTTCCATCATAGGTAATGGGTTCCAAAAAGCCATTCACCTCCAATGTCAGAAATTCCCATTTCTCTATCCACTCAACTTTGTGTTCTCTTTTCTTTCATTGTTTTAAATAGAAGTGTGATGTGTGATTCCCATACACTCTGGGATGTATGGCCTTCCACTGGAGCATGGTAAAATTACTGGGGGCCATGCCCTTAAAGAAAACTGACTTTCCCCTTTCTAGCATCTCCCAATAGCTCCTTGCTAGGGGTGGGCCAGGGACTTCATGCCCACCTCCCCTCTCCGTGCTCGGATTATGTCTGCCTTGAGCTTGTGCCAATCTTGAATACTGTGTCACAAATGCTATGAGTTAGTTTGTGCAATTACTCTACTGTGTTTGGGAAGCATTGTTTTCTTGTAGTCATTAACCACCTCTGGCTCTTAAAATCTTTCCACCTCTCCTTTACTGTTGGTCCCCGATTCTCAAGAAGAGAGGTTGCAAGATATATGTCCCGTTTAGGATGGAACACCCCACAGTCTCTCATTGTCCACACCTTTACCAGTTGTGGGTCTCTGTATTATTCATCATTCCCTGCAAAAGAAAGATTTTCTGATGGTGGTTGAGAGATGTGCTCATCAATGAACATGAGGGTAAGACATTAGAAGTTGGTTTGATATTCTGCCATTTATCAGAGTAATAGTAGATGTTTCTTCTCTGGCACCTTTTTTGACCTGTTTAACTACAGGTTCTTGGCACTGATAATGTCTTATGTATGGGTTTTGACATGTGAGATGGGGCTTAGATTCAATGACAAAGTGGTTGACTACTTCCATGGACATCCAATGCTACTATTACACCAGTGTGCTTGCCATACCAGGTGGACCATTATTGGAGCTCCCAAAGTTCACAGCGGAGTAAGACTCATGAGTATGTTTATCCTTTGGTAGCATACATAACACTTTCTAGTGCTAGGAAATCAAGCAATGAAGTCCATATTTTATTACTGAGAAATTCTTTGATGCTTTGGGCAAGCATGAGAAGGAAAAGGATGCTTCACAAGACTTTTTTCCCCCTCATCTTTCAAGGCATTTTTATTCTTTGTTCTCAGCTTCAGTACATGGTAACTTCTAAGTTGTTTCTCACTCCCCAGGACAAAACGATGACTAAACTGAGCGTATTTAATAGAAATTACATTTAACAGTAGACGTGACAACATTGGAGAGGCCTGGGCCTAGTTTTCAATTCTGTCACAGAGTTTGCTTCTTGGATGGTTATTTACTTGTTCTACAACTTAGCTTTCCGTTTTGCTTGCAAACCTGAAGACTGAGGCCCAAGCTCTCCCAACAGAGAGTAGAAACAAAGGTTCCTTGTGCTGGACTCAGGACAAATGGGCAGACAAATGCTGAAGGCTAACGAGCATCCTTGCCCCTTCGCCAGCTGTGCTTGGGGTCAGGGATAAGTGTTCTCCCAGACAGTCACTTTTACACTCTCTTGACCCATTGTTTCTGAAAAGCAGCAGACAGTGGGACTTCCACACGTTCCAGACAGTGTGAGGCTGACATGCTCCGTTTGATATTCAACACAGTGGAGTAAAAGGCATTTGCTGAGCTGATAAGATGCAGAGTATAACTGATTCCTGGGAAAATATTTTCTGCCTTAAGGAGATAAATATTTATCTCAGCTCTTCTGGGAAGCATATGCTTAATAAATGATGTTTCTGTTTCTAATGGTCTGTTTATTTTTTAGAGACTTCACATCACAAATTAGAGTATGCTCCATTATATATAAACTCTCAAAATGTATTTTTGTGAAATATTCTCAAGAAGATTGGAATTTACTTATCAAGAAAACATTCTTCAGTTTCTAAGTTCCCACAAATGGCTTAAATTTTGACTTCATAACACAGTTAGACACTAGTATCTTTTGCTCATATAATTACTTTTCATTTCAAAGGATCCAAAAACTTTGAAGGGCATACTGCAATTTATTTAATACCAAGAGATAGATTTTATTTAAAATGCGAGAATTTTGTTACAGAAGTCTTTTTTTTTTTGCTTTCTTTTCAGTATTGAAGATTGAACCTGGAGCCTCACATGTTAACAGGCAAGTGAGTCATATCCCGAAGCCCCTCGCTTCTTTGCTATTATTTATTTTTTGGGAGATAAAATCTCAATTAATTTCCCAAAACTGGACATAAATTCACTACCGAAGCAGGATTTGTGATTGCAATCCTCCTGCTTCAGCCTCCTCAGTCAGCGGGATGACAGCTGAGTCACCAGACCTGGGGACGAAAGTATTTTTCATGCCTTTTATACATGCCAGTTTCCAAAGCAAGAACGTATTCTAAAAATTGGAAGCTAGCCATCTACGAACTCTAACCAAAGACCCTGAGTGGTTCTAGGCAGACCTATATTTTAGGATCATAACACTGAGCTGAACTCAGTTTGGGTTTTGTGTTCCATTCTTCAGAGAAATCCTAGATCCATGTTGTCTTGCTAAGTAACTCTGTCACACACTTGCTGCACAAATGTCCTCAGTACTTACTCATCTTTCAAAATCCTAGCATCCCCGCTTGTCCTGTGTGCAATCTGTTGATATGGAATCGTTTCCCTGGTGAATAATTACATCTGCAAGTTGCATACTTGAAATAAATCCTTTCAACTAGATTAATTAGGTTTAGCCAGAAAGAAAGACTAGATGTCATTTTGTAAGTTCTGCTGTATATAAGCCATTATACTAAGGGCCTTTGTTTCCATTTTTATTGCCTGCAATTCTGAGAGGCAGGTGTTATCTGCATTTTACAGTTGGGGAACTGACTTTACAAGGGGGCAGTCACTTCCTTATGTCTACAGTGGAAGGGAAACCCCTGTATCTAGCACTGACTTACATGTTGCATTGAGCCCATTCAGAACCTTTGCTCACCATCTTCAACAAGGTTCTTCATGCTACAAATGGCTGATGCATATGGGGTCTCATGTCTACAGATATCCTATGTGTCACACCATCATGCTTGTTTTGAGCCTTCCTGGTGTAAACATGACTATCCCAGTGCCCTGAGGATTGTCAGCATGGTGGTCAGTCTAATCCCTTGCTGCTGTCCCTTGCTTCAAGCCTCTTGTCCAGTGGTTCTTAACCTTTCTAATGCTGTGATGCTTTAATACAATAACTCGAGGTTTTGCTGACCCCCAACCATAAAATTATTATTATTATTATTGTTATTATTATTACTGTTATTTTGATTTTTCGAGACAGGGTTTCTCTTTGTAGTTTTGGTGCCTGTATTGGATCTCTCTCTGTAGACCAGGCTGGCCTCGAACTCACAGAGATCCACCGGGCTCTGCCTCCTGATTGCTGGGATTAAAGGCGTGCGTCACCACCGCCTGGCTGATAAAATAATTTTTGTTGCTACTTCATAACTGTAATTTTGCTACTGTTACGAACAGTAATGTAAATATCTGACATGCAGATGTTCTTAGGCTATCCCTGTGAAAGGGTCACAAGCCACAGGTTGAGACCACCTCTCTGCTCTCTGTCTTCCTGCTCTTCCTGTTGGCTCTCCAGTCACTCTCAGGTAGAGTTCATTCCGTTTGTACAGTTTCTCTGGAATATCACCAGTACTAGGAAATTTAATGTGGCTTATTTTCTTTTTTCACTGAGATGCTGGAAATAGCAGAAAGAGGCAATCTTAGACCACATCTAAGTCCATAATATTGAGGTTTTGACCCTCTTCCCTGCAAAGCTCCCAAGCCAGGAGCTTCCGATGCGCATCTTCTCACAAGTTTTCTCTCCCCACTTTGACTCTAGAATGTTTCCTCTTCCTGCTCCTCTTGATTCTCAGGTCTCCTCACTGTTTCTCTCTTGTGAATGATCAAAGCAGCTGTAACACATTGTTCTTGTTCTGTTTTCACTTCACACAGGTTTAAGCTTTCTTCCTCCTGATTTCTACTAAATTTGCATAATATAACCAGATGGGAAAACCTTTTACCTTAAGATAAATATTTCACCGTGATCATATCTTCAACTTAAAATGTGATAATACCCATTTTTTCTCTCCTAAAAGACAGAATGATACAAAATCAGAAACAAAAGCTGAGCATGGAAGGTGGCACTGTCTTGCTTTTCTGTGTATGCTTTGTGCCTCTGAGATTGCTTTCATCCGGGACTTCCATTTGCTCCACTAAGCAGTAGAGACTGGGGCACTATAAAGGATGCAACAACTCTGTGTAACTAATTAAGTCCATAACCAGAACTGGAATTTGGATCTTAAGATTTAGGTCAGTAACGAGAGATCTGATGGCTTTGAAAAATAGATTAGTGAATGTTTGGGATAATAAGAGAAGCTGCCATGATTTTTATTCTTAAAATACTCATCCCATAGGCAGAACTTGCAATTAACTGTTGCCCAGCGACACTGTCTTAAGCATTAATTTGGTCCTTGTGAGAGGTCAGTATATACAAAGATGTGGCCTGGCTACTATTTTTTAAAATATGGATAGCATTTGCCCTCCTATAAAAGACATAAATATTTGGCACATTTATACATATGGCACATATATATGGCACATAAATATATGGCATACATATATGGCACATAAATATATGGTATATAAATATACTGCACAGCTAGGACTTTGGGGTGTTACAGAACCACATTAGCTAGAGATTTTTGAAGTCACCACCCCAGAAAGATTATTTATTTATTTATTTTTGGGTGGAGCCTCAATTGTTTCTTCTGATGCTTAGTGAACCACAGTAAAACACTCATATAACCTGCCCATGAGTAAACTGAGGCACAGATTTGCTTAAGCGACTTGCTAGTTTCAGCCAGAGGCCAAAGTACAGATGCTGGATTCAAGTATCAGTCTCTACCAAGATCCAGTCTGAGCTTCTAGCTGCATATTCTGGCAGTAGCTGCAGAGGACTTAGTCATCACTTTCTATGTTGTTACAACATCTGCAACAACATGAAAGCAGTATAGTCAAGAAGCCAGCATGCTAATATTTCCCTATTCCAGGAGCTTGGCCACGTGCTTGGCTGTGGGTCTCTGCATTTGCGTCTATCAGTTGCTAGATGTGGGTTCTTTGATGGCAATTAGGGTAGACATCAATCTGAGTGCAACTGAAGAGAGGGAGAAAGGGTTGTAAGAGCAAGGGGGGTCAGAATCATGATGGGAAAAACCACAGAAATAGCTGACCCAAGCTAATGGGAGCTCATGGACTCTGGACTGACAGCTGGGGAGCCTACATGGGACTGAACCAGTCCCTCTGAATGTGGGTGAAAGTGCATTGATTGATGTGTTCGTGGGTCCCCTGGCAATGGGACCAGGACTTATCCCAGGTACACAAAGTGGCTTTTTAGAGCCCATTTCCTATGGTGAGATGCCTTACTCAGCCTTGATGCAGTGGGGAGGGGCTAGGTTCATCCCCAACATGGTATGACACATAGCCTGTGTTGACTATCCAAGGGAGGCCTTACCCTCTATGAGGAGGGGATGAGGGTGGGATGAGGTAGTTGGTGGGGGGAGCAGGAGAAGAGGAGGGAACAAGGTTTGGTATATAAAAGGAAGGAAATTTTTAAAAAAAAACTTATAAAAAGTATTTCCCTATTCCATTACCCAACAATTGGTACACACACACACACACACACACACACACACACACACACACACACTCACACACACACACAAAAAAAAACCATAAAGGAACTAAGTAATAAAATGATACACTTTTTAAGTCATATATTTATTGCCTGTCTTGAACAAGTGTCTCTAATCTGCCCCTTGCCTTCTATTATAAGTATGGTCAGCTTTGTAGCTGAAGCATCAGGTTCAAAGCCATATAAGCTCTTCTTGCAGTGGCTAATTCATCAATAGAAATACTGTATTCTTTGAAAAGGGAAGAAGATTGAGCTTCTAGATGGTCAAAGTCTTTAATCATGATAGAGATAGTCTGTGGTGAGAGAAATCATAACTCAGGTAACATCAATGCTGTGAGGATGTATATTTTCTTCAGGACCAATTATCCAGTGTCTCACAAGTAGTGGGAGGTTTATCAGGGGTTATCAGCACTTTTTAGTCATGTTTAGTCAATGCGACAGAACAACCTGGGCGAATCAACTTAAAAGAGGGAAGATGTATATTGGTTCAGTTTCAGAAGTCAGTTCATAGCTGGCCAGCTCCACTGTTTTCAGCCTGTGGCAAAGTAGAAACATCCTACAGAGGAAGGCAGCTTATTTTATGGCAGCCAGGAAGCAGAAACAACTAAAGAGGAAGGGTCCAGGGACAAGATACACTCTTGTAGAGCTTGTTTTCCTCCATGGCCTACTTGTTCCAACTAGGCCTCATCTTCTGATTCTACTACCTGCCAACAATGCCATCAAATGGTGACTCCATCAGTTGGTTAAATAAAAGGCCTGAGGATGCAGTCACTTTCTCAGAACCCCACTTCTGAACATGCACTGGTGACCAAGACTTCAACATATGAGCTTCATCTAACTCATGACAAGTACCTCTAAATTTTGTGAATTTTCGTAAAAGTTAGAAATCATAGGATGAGATGTAATCTTTGAACTCTCCTAATTAAAAACCATTTAAAAAGAAATAAAACATTTAAAATTATACTATTCTGATTTATTCAATTAATATGTTAAAATGATTTCTTTCTTTGAAGATTGAGCACCTGAGGTTTGTGGGTAATCATGCAGACTGATGACTCTAACTTGATGGTAGTTCACAAGGCTGTGTAGAGAAAGATGGATTACATTTGTTCAAACTAGAATTTGTCTTGAAAATCAATTTTTATAACATCCATGAGAAAAGTTTATTTTATTGGTCTCTCCAACAAAAAAAGCAGCTCAAACGTCATTTATTTTTATTATTGTTGAGAGCAGTAGTCTTATTAATTAGTTTTTTTTTACAGTAATTGGTATGACACCCTTGAAAATAACACTAAAAAAGCATTTGCTTCATCCTATTAGTTTTTAGTTCTTTTTTACAGTAAGATGCAGAAAATTAGGAGGCTTATAATAGAAAACAAACAATATTTCTGAACTAGTGCATAGAATAGAATATCTTAAATTTGCACATAACCATTTTCCAGAGAAGAACACATTATTTCAGCTGATGGAAAAGGGATTTTGAAAAATGTTACCCACCCCCCATACACACACATGAGCTTTAGTTCTAAATGATGCAAAATTGAGTAGTCTACTATGAAGAGCATAAAAATGAAACACCTAAGCAGATCTTAAGTCTCTTTATGTTTTACTTTATAACAATTATAATCTACCTGGTATTGGTGAAATTATTTTGGCCACTCCACGTAGTTAAAAGGATATTTATTTAATGGCGTAACTCACAAATTAAGTAATAGGTAGGTCGCAGGGTCTGGGGAAGGTGTATCACAATCCAGCGGTGTTCTCTGGAGCTCTGCACAGTCCACCTCCACAGTTCAGTGCCCTGGCACAGAGCACTGGCTCATCCAGCTCTCGGGTCTCCAGGCGCTTCCCCTGGCCCGCCTCGTAGGCGTGACAGTTGCCAGAGTCTCAGTGGGGGTTGGAACTTCCAGATCCAAGCTGGAATGGGCTACCCACTACAACCTGGAGCTCATTCTCTGGTACACCAAAGGCAAGAAAAAGTCCTTTGAATTGCTCTGGAAGGAAACTAGCTGGATGTGGCATAGTGTATGTTGTAACCTACCATTGCTTACTGAATACATACAGAGGGCTTCAGACAGCTGGACGTGACCATGCTTTCAGCTTAGAATTGTGTCCCGAGTCTCTACAGCTGAAATGAGTCCATGATTTTATGACATCTGATCAATTACTTCTGTGGTAGGGGAGACCATGGCTCCACTATAACCAAGCTGCTTCTCTGACACATGGCTACAAACATACTTTTGTGTGTAAGTGAATGCTCCTTGGTGAATGGAGCATTATAGTTTGGAGATGATGCCCAGTTATATTTGTCCACATTTCAACAATATTGATAATGACAAATTTTGAATAACGTTGAAGGTAAAAGTGCTTAGTTACTTAGGAGAGATAAGTTAGCATGCAAGGGTTTTCCAAAGGTTGGCACTTCCCAAGTCTCCATAACCTTCTTAGCTGAGTTCTTTGCATGAACATTCATTTCATATGAAAGCGAAAACTATTTGATTCCTAAATAGACAGTAATATGCTGGTATCCACTTTTTTTTGCCTTCAATGTGTTAACCAAGGCAGATATCATATTTTAAAAGAATCATAAGAAATTAAGATAAAGATTACAGTAATTTGAATTTGTGAGTCATCTTTTTTCACATTCAGAAAAGCTCTGACATTTCCAGCTTCAGCATAAGATGTATGCGATGTAACATTCAAACTTTGTAATGTTTCTTTAAGAGGCAACACAGGAGGAGATAGCTTGGGCTCAATAAAATATGAGCAAAGCAAGTGTGGAAAATACTTGTTTGGATGATAAATTCTTGTCAAGAATTTCCAATTTACTGTATAGCTATGGACTTACAATCCCCAGCATTCATCACAGTCTTCTTGCAAGAGCCCATAATAACCTGGACAGCACCACCAGTGAGACAGAAGCAAAGCTCAGAGACAGGCTTCCAGGATGCAGGGAGCCCATTCCAAACAAAGATGAGTGACACATGTTGGATAGGATGAATCTACAAATAGCCTAGAGCTAGACATCAGACAAAATTTGAGGTGACAAACTTCACAATAACTAAAAGAGACAGAAAAAAAAAGATGGAGACAGACATGGTGCTAAACACTGTATGGCTGCATGATTCATTTCAAGAGAAAGCAACGTTGAGATGACATTTTTCCTTCTTCAGAACCAATAACGAGCCTCCTGTAATTAAGCAAACTTTTCCTCTCCTATCCAAACAAACTGTGAAGCCACACTGAAGCCACTGACACATCTATCCCTCAACCAAAGCTATAGTATTTTAATCTAACTACAATGCAAAGATGCGTGAGTCAGTCTACCGTAAATTTTCAGCAAATAGTATGTGTCATTGGAAATAACTTCGGCTTTTCCAAAGGCCGTAGATTTATTCTGTAGGAGTTTTAGACACAAGCAACAATAATTTTAGCTAAAGCAATTCCCCATGTTCACTAAACCATAACCGTCTGAAACTAGTTATTTCTAGAATTACACAGAACTAAAATAGCAAACATGTAAACAGAGCTATGGGTTAGAATTCATCAAATGAAAGGAAAAATGTTTAGAACTTTAAGGTATAAAATATCACATCTGTTAAGTATTTATAGATGTCCAATTTAAGTGTGTACTTCAAATACTAATTAAAAACATTCTCTATAAATAGAAATCCAATTTGCTGTGTGTGCAGATTGAGTAATACAAGCAACTTCTCCTAGATATCAGTTTTCTCTCCATGCAAGCAGTCTAAAAGTTATTGACCTTTAGACTCTTATTAAAACTCAGCAATAAGGCTAGAGGAAAAGAAACTGGGTCCACCCATGCCGGCAAGCAGGGTTATAGTCAGTCTAATTCCATTGTTTCCATGTTTACTGGTGTCAATAGGATTTGATGGGCCTACTGTTTCAACTAGCTGGACAGAAAGCAGAGTTCAACTCAGTGACCATGCCATGCTTTAGACATCGTGTGTGTATATAGGCAAACCCTTTGTTTGTATTTGGCTGATAAAATAGAACATAGGTGACATTGGCTTCTGGTGAATGCTGAAATGGAGAGATGATCCTCTTTGGTCTAGTTTATGTCATGGGATTATATTAACATCAGAAGTAAATTTCAGGGGGTGACATTTTCTATGTTGATTATCACTCTTGTCCTGTGAAACTTTCTCTGGAAATACTAGTACTATCAAGAAGTTGGGGCTAATTTGTGGGTGGCATGCAATACATTTTCTTAGTAATACAGACATTTGTGAAAATCCCTTAAGAATTCTGTTAGTGTCTAGTGAATTTGAAGCAGGTCAACTAATTGAGTCCCCTTATTTTATAGATGACAGAAAAGACAAGGGGCTGAGGCTGGAGAAGTGGCTCAGTGGGTAATAGCATTTGCTGCACAGGATAAGGACCTGAGTTCAAATCCCTAGAATCAAGTAAAAAGCAAGGCTTGGTTGCACTCACCTGTAACCTCAGCATGGTAGGAGTAGAGGCAAAGGATTGCTGGAAGTTGTTGAACATCAACCTCACTTCAAGTTTAGTGAGAGATCCTGTCTCAAAAGAATAAAGTGAAGAGTGATAGATCAGGACACTTGACATCCCTTTTTGGTCTCTACATGCACCTCATGTAGGTGTACACATTTGCTCACATACATGCACACAAATGACACTCAATGACATAAACAATAAACTTAAAAAATAGAATAAAGGTAAAGACCAACAACATAGAACAACCAACCAGCTTCAAGGCATGGCTGGGACTGAGCTCAGGAGCCTGTAAAACTCGGCTGTGCTTTTTGAGTTATAAGACAGCTTTATTATTCTCTCATGTAATTCATACAGTTTATTAACAAACAAAACACAGAACCACAATTCTCACTGAAGACTTCCAACATAGTACCAGACACATGCTGATGTCTTTCTGGCAAGGATGGGGTCTCCAATGATCCACACAATCTTCTCACATTCACACACAGAATACCATCCTCCCATTTTTTTTTTGTTATTTTTATTTTAGTTTTTTTTCCTTTTATTTTACAATACTATTCAGTTCTACATATCAGCCACGGATTCCCTTGTTCTCCACCCTCCTGTCCCCCTCACCTTCCCCCCAGCCCACCCCCTCCTCCCACCTCCTCCAAGGCAAAGCCTCCCCAGAGGAGGACTGAGATCAACCTGGTAGACTCAGTCCAGGCAGGTCCAGGCCCCTCCTCCCAGACTGAGCCAAGCATCCCTGCATAAGCCCCAGGTTTCAAACAGCCAACTCATGCAATGAGCACAGGACTCGGTACCACTGCCTAGATGCCTCCCAAACAGATCAAGCCAATCAACTGTCTCACCTATTCAGAGGGCCGGATCCAGTTGGGGGCCCCTCAGCCTTTGGTTCATAGTTCATGTGTTTCCATTCGTTTGGCTATTTGTCCCTGTGCATTTTCCAACCTCGGTTTCAACAATTCTCACTCATATAAACCCTCCTCTTTCTCGTTAATTAGACTCCCAGAGCTCCACCTGGGGCCTAGCCATGGATCTCTGCATCCAGATCCCTCAGTCCTTGGATGAGATTTCTGGCACGACTATTAGGGTGTTTGGCCATCCCATCACCAGAGTAGGTCAGTCCCGGCTGTCGCTCGGCCATTGCCAGTAGTCTTTTGTGGGGGTATCTTTGTGGATTTCTGTGGGCCTCTCTAGCATTTTGTTTCTTCCTTTTCTCATATGGTCTTCATTTACCATGGTATCCTATTCCTTGTTCTCCCTCTTTGTTCTTGATCCAGCTGGGATCTCCCGCTCCCACAGGCTCTCTTTCCCTCGACCCTCGCCCTACATTACTCCCACTCGTGTCCAGGTTGTTCATGTAGATCTCAGCCATTTCTCTGTCATTGGGTGATCCTCGTGTCTTTCTTGGTGTCCTGTTTTCCAGGTAGTCTCCCTGGTGATGTGAGTAGCAGTCCAGTCATCCTTGTTCCACATCTAGTATCCTTCTATGAGTGAGTACATACCATGTTTGTCTTTCTGAGTCTAGGTTACCTCACTCAGGATTATTTTTTCTAGTTCCATCCATTTGCCTGCAAACCTCATGATGCCATTGTTTTTCTCTGCTGAGTAGTATTCCATTGTGCATATGTGCCACAATTTATTTATCCATTCTTCAGTTGAAGGGCATCTAGGTTGTTTCCAGGTCTTGGCTATTACAAACAATGCTGATATGAACATAGCTGAGCAAGTGCTCTTGTGGTATGATTGAGCATTTCTTGGGTATATGCCCAAGAGTGGTATAGCTGGATCTTGGGTGAGATTGAATCCCAATTTTCTAAGAAAGTGCCAGTTGATTTCCAAAGTGGTTGTACAAGCTTGCATTCCCACCAGCAGTGGAGGAGAGTTCCCCTAGTTCCACATCCTCTCCAGCATAAAGTGTCTTCAGTGTTTTTGATCTTAGCCATTCTGACAGGTGTAAGGTGGTATCTCAGAGTTGTTTTGATTTGCATTTCCCTGATGATTAGGGATGTTGAGCAATTCCTTAAATGTCTTTTAGCCATTTGAGTTTCCTCTGTTGAGAATTCTCTGTTTAGTTCTATAGCCCATTTCTTAATTGGACTGTTGGTCATTTTGATGTCTAATTTCTTGAGTTCCTTATATATTCTGGATATCAGTCCTCTGTCAGATGTGGGGTTGGTGAAGACCTTTTCCCATTCTGTTGGCTGTCACTTTGCCTTGTTGACTGTATCCTTTGCTCTACAGAAGCGTCTCAGTTTCAAGAGGTCCCATTGATTGATTGTTTCTCTCAGTGTCAGTGCTACTGGTGTTATATTTAGGAAGTGATCTTCTATGCCAATGAGTTCAAGACTACTTCCTACTTTCTCTTCTAGCAGGTTTAGAGTAGCTGGATTTATGTTGAGGTCCTTGATCCACTTGGACTTAAGTTTTGTGCACGGTGATAGATATGGATCTATTTGCGGTCTTCTCTACATGTTGATATCCAGTTATGCCAGCACCATTTGTTGAAGATGTTTTCTTTTTTCCATTGTATACTTTTGGCTTCTTTGTCAAAAATTATATGTTCATAATTGTGCAGATTAATGTCAGGGTCTTCAATTCGATTTCATTCGTCCACATGTCGGTTTTTATGCCAATACCAAGCTGTTTTTATTACTGTAGCTCTAGAGTAGAGCTTGAAGTTTGGGATTGTACCATCCTCCCATTTTAATCCACACATTTTTATAACTGCTGTGTGTGCATTCTTATGGGAACCCAAGTTGCAGGAATTTTATTTATTTTCTTTGCAAGTAAAATATATATCTTGACCTTCAACATAAAATGTAGGCTAGAATTAGTATGAAAATATGAACATATACAAATTCTTCCAAGGGAGAAAATATTTTTCTGGAGAGAATAAGGGTAATACAATTGTTTATTACAATGGCACAGTAGTACACTTGAATTATTCTTTTTTTATTTAAAAAATTTTTATTCATTTTACATACCAACCACAGATCTCTCTCTCACCCCCCATCCTCTCTTCCTAAAGGATAAATCCTTCCATGGGGGGGCAGCAAAGCCTGGTACATTCAGATGAGGCAGGACCAAGCTCCCCACCCTCATCCCCCACCCCTGCATCAAGGTTGAGCATGGTGTCTGACCATAGGTAACGGGATCCAGAAAGCCAGCTCATACACCAGGGATAGATCCTGATCATACTTCTAGAGGCCTCTCAAACAGACCCAGCTACACAACTATATCCTGTATACAGAGGGTCTAGTTGGTCCCATGCAGGTTCCACAGCTGTTGGTCTAAAGTTTGTGAGTTCCATTGAGCTTGGTTCAGTTGTCTCTGTAGATTTCCCCATCATGATCTTGACTTCTCTGGCTCATTAATCCCTCTTCCCTCTCTTTGACTGGTCTCCTGGAGCTCGGCCTGGTGCTTGGTTTTGGATCTCTGCATCTGCTTCCTTCAGTTACTCCATGAAGGCTCTATTATTACAGTCAACCAAAGAATGGATAAAGAAAATGTGGTACACATATACAATGGAGTACTACTCAGCAGTAAAAAAACAATGACATCATGAAATTTGCAGGCAAATGGATGGAACTAGAAAATATCCTGAATGTGGTAACCCCAACTCAGAAAGACAAACATGGTATGTACTCACTCATAAGATAGAGATATAAAGCAAAGGATAATCATACTACAACCCCAGCTCCAGAGAAGATAGGAAACAAGGAGGACTGTAGTGGGTAGCCATTCCAGCTTTGGTCTGGAAGTTCCAACCCCCATTGAGGCTTTGGTAAGTATCACGCCTACAAGGCAGGGCCAAGGGAGGGCCCTGAAGACCCAAGATTGGGACACACCATGCTCTCTTGCTGCTGGGAGCCTGGTTAGCTCAGTCGGTAGAGCATGAGACTCTTAATCTCAGGGTCGTGGGTTTGTGCCCCATGTTGGACACCAGATATTGGTGAAATTATTAAGGCCACTCCACACAGTTAAAAGGGAGATTTATTTAGTGGGTAACTTACAAATGAAGGGATAGGTAGGTGGCAGGTTCTGGAAAAGACGCAGCGTAGTCCAGCTGTGTTGTCTGGAGAACTCTCCTTGGTTCACCTCTAGTGTCCGGGCTCCCAGCAGCAAGAGAGCGTAGCATGTCCTGATCTCAGGTCTTCAGGGCCCTCTCTTGGCCCCACCTTGTAGGTGTGATAGTTACCGAAGCCTCAATGGGGGTTGGAACTTCCAGACCAAAGCTGGAATGGCTACCCACTACAGAGAACCCTAAGAGCGATGCATGGACCACCTTGGGAATAGGAAACAGAGGAATTATTCTTTTTTAAAAAACCACAATTCTTTACTGATTCTTTGGGAATTTCACATAATCCACTCACCTTCCAGTCTCTTTATATCTACCCGCACCCCTATGGCATAGCCCCCCAAATTAATTAAAAACATAACAAACAAAAACTAACATTGCCCCTCCATCTTTCCAACACCTTTTTGTTTATTCTAGTGGCATTGGGAGCTGCTGTGTGCCACAAGGTATACTCTTTTGTCCAATCAGCCCCACCTGCAAAATATTCATTGCAATGAGTCATTGGTCTGGTTCAAGGTCTCTGGCACACCATCCTCTCTGGACCCTCATCGAAACTCCTCTTGGATATCCTGCTGTTGCCCAGAATCTTGGAGATCCTGCAGTTATCATTCTATAGGACCAGTCCCTTCAAGATACTCCAGCAGGTCATAGATGGGGTGGGTATTAGGGTGGGCTAACCTAAGGCCCAGGATGTGGGTCTAGGTGGTATCTGAGCTGGTTGGTCTAGGCCACTGGGACCACCCCCCTTAGGCAAGAGGCAGAGCCTGCTCTGTTAGGCCCATGCCATCCGGGCCAGCTCTCCCATACTAATGGTGAGGGGTGGAGCCATCTCTCTTACACTCAGACATGTATCTCCATACCTTCAGAGTTTCTAAGTAAGTTCTAAAAAAGAATAACAAATTTTCTGTTCATTCAAGTATTCGCTTTTATCTGTTTTGTGAGATTTTTAATAGAAACTTTTGTTATTATTTATTCATTTATTTTTAGAGCTAAGAGACACCATAATACATATAAAAGAGAAAAGAAATGGGAAGAAAAGGATCAAGTTTGTAACGTCATTGTCCTCTGCTGTATTCAATGTTTGAATCCATTAATGAGAGTAGACACAATAATCATCGGATTTTATCTAACTGTAAAGGTCTAGAATTTTTATGCTCTCCAAATATCCATTTAATGTTTGTGTATGCATATATACAGCTATACATACATATTCACACATGCATATTAAATCTACAGGGCAATTATGGAAATACTAGTGTATAAATTTCAAATAAGAAAGTAACAAGATATTGAGTCTGGATATACTGTTGGCAATATTGTCTTCGGAAAGAAGCAAAAAAGCTATTATTGAAGGGCACATCCAGGAACATAATGTCAGTTAGTAACATAACTTGGCAGTTAATGACAGAGAGGAAAAGCTCTTTTTTTTCCATTTGTCTTTGGAAAAATGCTTTAGTTGTGGATACTGATGATGTACAGTGTCCCTGATGTGGAAAGTCACATTAGATACTGTGGTGGGTTGAATTAAAATGGCCCTCATAGGTTCACAGGGAGTGACACTATTAGGAAGTGTGGCCTTGTTGGAGTAGGTGTGGCTCACTCTCTCTTTCTGCCACTGCCTGCTGATCTGGATGTAGAACTCTCAGCTACTCTCCAGCATCATGTCTGCCCGTGTGCCACCATGTTAACCACCATGATGATAATGGACTCCGAACCTGTTAGCCAGCCCCAATGTTTTTCTTATTAGAAGTTGCTGTGGTCATGGTGTGTCTTCACAGCAATAGAAACCCTAAGAGAGATGCTGCTTGGTTGTGCTTATTTACTTCCTGTTTGGCTCATCTTCAGTTTTTAGGCACATTCTCTAGCTTCTTGCTATTGTTTCTGACTTTTGGAAATTCTTTCAGTCTCTTCTGTGTTGTCTGAAAACAATTACTGAAAGACAAAAGGAAATTACAAAGTCCATGTAACTTCAGAGGTGTGACATATTAAAACATAAAAGTGGTTGGTTAAGGAACAGGAACAAAATTCATCATACATTCTAGATCCATATCTGCTTTAATAAACCCTTTCTTTTGAATTGAAAGTGATAAGCCTTATCTGCTTTCTGCATACATCTCAGGCACAATTTTGGGAGTGTTTTATATTTTTACATTGACTGTCTGGACTTTTACATTTCAAAACTTCTTTAAATTATCTGGTTGAGCATAATCAAAACTTATAAGAATAGTCATCCCTAAACAAAGCATAGTGGCTGGGTTAATCACAAACGCTACAGGCATCATTTAACAAGTGCCTTTGCTCCCTATCCCCCGCCACACATTCCAATCAATCTCTGCCTAACCTCTCTCGACATTTGACAACAAGTTAGGACAGATATGCCAATCCAAACCTAGAGATCTCTTCTGTCTTCCTACTAAATGGTGGTTTTCCACAAACACAGGAACTAATTTGTCTAATTATTTTCCATGCAGTAAGTGCTCTGTACAGATTTGGTGAATAAAAGCAGAATGAAATTTTGCTAAGTCATCTAATCACATTTATTGATATCTAATATTTAATATACATTAGACATCCTTACATACTTGGTAGATATGAGTTCACTTACTCCCTGCAACCATCTTTTGGGGTAAGCATTTTGTCCAGTCCTCACAAGTGAAGAAAACAAGCTGTAAATGACAGCGGTTTTCCAGGGTCACACTTTAGTAAGGAGCAAGATGGATTTAGAAAACTAAGACTCCTAATGCTTCAGCACACAGCACTTCTGGGAGACAGTATTCTTTGCCTCTAATCCATCTGGTAAATGCAAAATGCATTCTAATAACGCTTTGGTACTAAGGTCCTGGAGTAACTAGAGTTTTCCTGCTTTGCCCACAGTCAGGACAAATTTCTCTCAACCACCAGTTCCACAGCCGCTCAGACCCAATCAAGTAAACACAGAGACTTATATTGTTTATAAAATGTATGGCCGTGGCAGGCTTCTTGCTAACTGTTCTTATAGCTTAAATTAATCCATTTCCACAAATCTATACCTTGCCACGTGGCTCGGGGCTTACTGGAGTCTTCACATGCTGCTTGTCATGGTGGCAGCTGGCAGTGTCTCCCTCACTCAGCCTTCCACTTCCCAGAATTCTCCTTTCCTTGTCCCACCTACTTCCTGCCTGGCCACTGGCCAATCAGTGTTTTATTTATTCACCAATCAGAGCAATTTGACATACAGACCATCCCACAGCAAGTAAGTATTATGTGTGATAAAGGAAAACTTGAGGTATAGTTTTACTTTTCAATCCTAAACGGCAATCAGTAGTTCAAGGATCATTCCAGAGAAAAGTAACATGCTGTTTGGATGGTTTCTCCCTCAAAGGTAAGGATTCAACATTAGGCAATACTACAGCTCTGGATTTGGAGCAAAAGAATGTGAGGGAATGTGAAAACCAGGTCCATTCCTGTTTCTGGCAAAGAACTGTAGAAGCAGATAGGGTCTTGGATAGGGTTCTATGTGTGCCTTCATTATGGCACCAAGTAGATGTGACATTTTATCAGGTCCTGGGGAAACTGTATGTTCTACATGAAATTAAGTCCTCTACATTTTGTTCTTACTTTGTGTCTTAGCTACTTTTCTATTGCCTTGACAAAACACTATTACCAAGACAACTTGTACAAGAATGCACTTAATTTGGGGTTCATGGTTCCAGAGGGCAGTGAAGTCCATGACCATCACCCCAGAGAGCATGGCATCAGACAGACAAGGCACAGTATTAGAGCAGTAGCTGAGAGCTTACATGTTGAGACAACAACTGTCAGGGAGAGAGAGAGAGAGAGAGAGAGAGAGAGAGAGAGAGAGAGAGAGAGAGAGAGAGAGAGCATACTAACTGGGAATTGTGTAGAACAGCAGTTCTTAACATGTGGGTCATGACCCTTTCACAGAGGAAACCTAAGACCATTGGAAAACACAGATATTTGCGTTATGATTCACAACAATAGCAAAATTGTAGTTATGGAGTATCAATGAAAATAATTGTATGGTTGGAGGTCACCACAACATGAGGAACAGCATTAGGAAGGAAGATTGAGAACCACTGGTATAGACTTTTGAAACCTCAAAGGCCACCCCCAATGACACACTTTCTCCAATAAGGCCACACCTACTGATCCTTCCCAAACAGTTCTACCAACTGGGTACCAAGCATTCGAACATATGAGCCTATGGGGGACAATCTCATTCAAACTACCACAGTTGGCATTAATTATTCTCTATCTGCACTGCTCTCATTAGATCTCATCATGGTCTTCTTACTCTGTGATTTTGCATAAACAGCAATCATCCATGCACACAATTGGAGATGTGATAACATTTGACAATAGCTTTGTTACTATCAATGGACACAGCTCCAGATCCTTCATTCAATTTATTATGTGTTAATGTTTTACCATCCCTAGGTGGGTCTTTCTAATCCTGCCCAGTTATTTCTGCAAATTGTCCTTTCATTAAATTTTCTTAACTCAATGCCCCAAATACACACTTTTTCTTCTAAAGTTCTGGCTGATACACATTTGAATGGATATTTCAGTATATATTGCAACTGACAAGAAAGCCCAGAATACACCTACTCTACCTCCTCCTTCTTTCCTTCTCCCTATGTACCACTGAACCAAAATGAATGGGGGTTCTCCCTTTCCCTTGGAATACATATATTCTTCATATCATATACTGAATTTCACTCTAAAAGGGGAGATTTATCTTGGATTTCTTGAATGGGCCCAAGGTATTCTCTGAATCTTTAAAGGAAGAAGAGAGAAAATCTTAGAAGAGTCAGAGAAATGGCATGCAAGAAGGCATCTGACTGATTGCTGCCACTAAAGATGGAGAAAGGGGCTATCTATCTAGGCTTCTATAAGCTAGATTGCCTCCAGAGTTCCAGAGTGAATGGAAAACAACATTAACACTTTGATTGTCAAACATTTGCAATTTCTAAGCTCCTAGAATTTGAGATAATATTTGTAAAGCATTAAACTATTTTAGCAGCAAAAAGAAACTAATAACATTCCATATCAAATGTACTAAGGTCTTTCGATCAAATTTTTAATCCACAATCATTTGTTCAACATATTATTTGGGCTGTTCACTGTGCCAGATGAAAACAGTAAGCAACAAGAAAGCAGACAAACAAACTTCCTCCCTTTTTTTTTTTTTTTTGGTCCATTTGGGATTGTGAGAAAAGTCAGAAAGTTACAGACACATTAATACTAAATTAGGAGAAGCATTATGCTCAGGAACTATGCTGTCCTGCAGTGACTTGGCAGACTGAGTGAACAAAAGAACAGGATTGTTTTCACTTGACTATTTCAGGATGGGCAAAAAATTAACCAACTCTGGAAGAATGTATGGGGATGGGATTCAGCACAGGGAGTACAGCAGAAGAATAAAGCTCAATGTATCTCAATGTTTGTTTAGCTGGAGTGATGGTTTAAGGGAAATCAGGCTATTGAATGTGAACAGAGAAGTGTGTGCTATAGGTTATGGACTCTAGTCCTATGGAAGTAAACTTTGATGGTGTATTCATAAGACTGCCATGATTCTGTAATAATTTATATTGTGATTCTGTGAACATGTAGTCTTTGTCAACAGCATAAAGGGCTAAGTAGTCATACAAAGTGGCAGAGACCTCAAAGAAGCCAAGTGAGAGAGTGATGCATAGGCATTAAAGGCTCACTGAGACTGGGAGAGACTTGATGAAGTTAGGATACTAGCTCCACTAGCCAGAAATAAGAGATTCATTAAATGCTATGGGCAGACTAGCTCATGGACAAAATATAGTTCCAATAGGCAGATGCTACCAGTGAATGAGAGTGGGAGATTCTCCGGTGCCATGCTTCCGTTCAACATCAACACTGGTGGATCAGACCAGTGTTGTTTCTAAAACGAGCTCAAATACCATATTATATAGAAAAACCAGGAGATGATATACATAGATTTGTTTCAGTCTATTGAATTGGGTTTTAATTTTATTTGAGAGAAGTATAGTACATTAGTAAGATTAATATTCTCTATCTTATGGGTCAGAAGGATCATCATCAACAATGGTGATGTCCATTATAGCATTCTGCCGTCGTAAAATTACAAGTGTCTTAAATCCCCCTTCATTCAAATGTACTGATCCATTCTTTTTAATGTGAACATACTCTCTGCTCATCCTTCAAAGGAACATACTAGTGAAAGGGAAGCTAACATTATATCAAGTGTCAGTGAATTTACAGGGTATTATAATCCTATTATATGAGGTCATCAATGGCAAAGCTGAGATTTGAGCTCATGTTAGGTTTTTGTTTGTTTTCTTCTTCTTCTTCTTCTTCTTCTTCTTCTTCTTCTCCTCCTCCTCCTCCTCCTCCTCCTCCTCCTTCTCTCTCTCTCTCTCTCTCTCTCTCTCTCTCTCTCTCTCTCTCTCTCTCTCAATACAGTCTAGGTTTCCACTACTTTAGCATGCTGGTCTTAATTCTCTATGTTCAGTGATGTGAAAGAGTGGGAATCCACTTTATTACTGCAGCTCAAAATCTAGGGAGATCTATGGCACAGCTTTGGAAAAGGAAAAGAATGTTGATCACCAGAAAAACTCCAAAATCTTTTGTTTATACCTGTATTACATGTCTGACTATGCTTGTGAATATCATCATGAAAAAACCCCAGAGAGTTATTGAGATGCATTACGGTCCATCTAAACAATGGTATAGGAGTGCTAATGAAACTGTAGGAGCTATATGTGTAATAATATTACAGTTTCCAAGATATGACACACATGATAAAAAACCCAAAGCAACTGTCATGTGTCATGAATGTATTTTTATAAAGCAAATATTATGTATATGAGTGGATCTCTATATAAAATTTATGCTTTTCTTTGTTTTTAGGTACAGAGAAAAAAACTTGAAAGGGTTGCCTTTGAGAAGAAACAACTGTGACTCTGACTCTTTCAGCTTGCTATGATTGCTTCTGTTTGAAAATCATGTGCATGAATTAATTTTATTATACAAAATAAAATATCCAGAAATTAATATTAACCATCTATTTGTTTAGCTTAATAGAGAAATTCTGATTTCCAAAATAGAAGACATTTAGAGGGAAATGTATCTTTCTAAAATAAAGTTATAAGAAATTATATCAGTACCTTAAATAATATCACTGTAAAACCTGAAATGGGAGCATTTTATTTTCTTTATTTCACAAGGAAATCCGTTGAAACTGACTTCAAAGACTGAACCACACAGCCATGAGAGCCACCAGGGGCCTTTTAATATAACCTCAGCATGTTTCCTCTCTTATTATTTTTGCAATACAATTATAACTACAAATCCCAAACCATATAATTGTCAACTAACATTCGGAAAATGCAAATGCTTTACCCAGAATATAAAAGGAAGTCCCTTCGAATCCTCTCTGAACTTTCTGGTGGTCTTCAGATACAAAATGACCTAGCTGGAGAAATCCTCAAAGATGAGTCAAAGAAGAAAATAATTGTCATTTCAGGAAGGGATGTTCTTTGCACATCAAAGATTGCTGCGATGGGATCTGTGTAATTGTGTTTCCTTTTCCCAGAATATGATGGCATCCATCCAAGGTTGTTCATTACAAATTAGCATTGTCATATATACAGATGTGTTTGATATCTGAGCTCAGCTGGTTCAGCCATTTTCATGCAAAGCATATTAATATGCTGTTCATGCCTAGGATATTATCTTATTAATCCAGCAACATTTCATAAGTTTTCCTCACATGTATGCTTTTTTAGGTTGCTGATGATATCACTTAAAGTACACAAAAATATGGTTAATACCCATATGAAACTATAAGTTCATCTTTCCTTCTAGAAGAACTCAAATAATATGCTTTGCAAATTCTGATAATCTATGCATGCAAACAAATGTACTTGGCAATTGTTCTCCATTCTGTTTTCTTATGGAGGCAGATCCTATTGTTTTAAGACAGCTAGTTAATGCAAGGCCAGGGAAAGGGTTTTGTGTGGTCTTATTCAACAAGCAGGAGAGAGGAGTGTGAACCTTACTTCTGCTATCTCAGAATAGAAATCTTTGCTATTTGGCAAAACTATAATTAATTTTCATTTATTGAAATTCAGTCCACTGTTAGAGTAAATACTTACCTTTTTGCTGTTGTTGTTTTGACAGAATTTCTCTGTGTAACAGCTCTGGCTGTCCTGGAACTCACTTTGTAAGACAGGCTACCTTTGAACTTCTAGAGATCTACCTGCCTCTGCCTCCTAAGTGTTGGGATTAAAGAAACACGTACATTTTAGAACTTCAAATATATGATTGAATTTAAAATTGATGCAACATTTATGAAAAAAAAAATTAACTTTCATGGAGTATTTTCCTCCAATTGGGTTGCTTTGTCCAGTCTCGATATGAGGGCTTTTTGCCTTGTCTTATTGTATACTGTTTTGTAGTGTTTAATTGTTGTCTCTTGAAAGTTAAACAATAAATGGTTGGGGTGGGGGGAGAGGGGAGGTGGGGGATTTGGGAGGAGTGGAGGGAGGGGAAACTGTGGTTGGGATATATTATATAAGAAGAATCTATTTTCAACAATAATAATAATAAAAAAAGAGAAATGGAAATTCAGAACTACTAACTCGAACCACACAGTTAATAAGGTGTACAGCCAATGTTTTAGAACCATCTTTTTCTCTTCGAATCCTCACCTTTAGGACTAATTTCATACAGATTTAAATAAGTGGAGTGGCTATTTTTGCTTTTTCTAACTCTCCAAAGGAGATAAAAGATGAATAGAAAGCTCTGGCAACTTTCAGGAGGCCAAATTGAGCCAGCAGTTCAAAGACCAAGTGAAAGACAAAGGTTGGAAGCTTTCATTACCTTCAAACACTTGTTGTCTACAGCTTGAGAAGATCCTTTCCTCCAAACCTTGAGCTGAAAGGGCTTTCGTTGTCTTTTAATGTTTGAGGACATAATTAGAGTGCAGAAGAGAAGCCACAAAGTTCAAGAAGATGTACTGCACAGGTCCCTTTTTGAGATGTTTTAAAATCAATACAATGGCAGGAGGAACATTGTATATTGAAGGACAACATTCTTCTCTGATGGAACTTTTCTTACTCCCTCTTCTAAAGGTGAGTCCTAAACCACAACCACTAGAACTCAGAGAAGCCCTTTGACAAATGTGCATCAAACTAGTGGCCACACCAGTTTGGTATTTTCTACCTTCCTTTTGGTAGGTTCTGGTTTTCCAGCATCTTCTCTGAATCAGTCACCACATTCCTCCTTGCTGAATCAGTATCAGAGTGAACACTCTTTATGCCCAGTCAAAACAATGAAAACGTCAAAGCTTGAAGAGCCTACAAGTACCTTCAATTTTAACTTCTTAATGATTCTTACCCTAGGATCTCACATCTCAGCTTGTACCTTACAGATGAAGACAAGCGATATAGCTATTGCCTTGTCTATGAAGAGCTAAGTTCAGACTTTTAGCCAGATACATGGAATTACAACACTTTGTTCTTTCCATATGTCAGGGCTCTATGTCAAATTCTTGGTACTCTCTAAATAGTGAAGAACCAACTTCCACAAGTTGCTATTTCAATATGTGTATAAAGGGGGGCGGGGCAGAATACAGTACTTACATTGTAAATTATGCTGTGAGGCTGAAATGAAAAACTTCCTGTGAGGAGCTTATCTACATATTTGTTACACAGTAAGTATCAAAAGAACATACGTTGTTTCTAATATAATCTTTCCAAAATTGTCTTGAACATTTATTTTTATCTTTTTTGTGTGTGTGTGTGTGTGTGAGTATTTTGCCTATGTGTAAGTCCGTACATCACATGCACGCAGTGCCTAAATGGGCTGAAGTTATAGATGCCTGTAAGCTGTCACGTGGGTGCTGGCAATTGAACCCAGGACCTCTGGAAGAGTAACCCACGCTCTCCCTATTCTCATGGTGCCTTCACCCATCATAGTATCTCCTTCCTTGCTCTCCCACTCTTTTTTTTAATTTTATTTTATAATTTAATTTAATTTTACATATCAGCCACGGATTCCCTTGTTCTCCCCCACCCCGCCTTCTCCCCAGCCCACCCCCCATTCCCATCTCCTTCATGGCAAAGACTCCCCTGAGGATTGAGTTCAACTTGGTAGATTCAGTCCAGGCAGGTCCAGTCCCCTCCTCGTAGACTGAACCAAGTGTCCCTGTATAAGCCCAAGGTTCCAAACAGCCAGCTCATGCACTGAGGACAGGTCCTGGTCCAACTGCCTGGATGTCTCCCAAACAGATCAAGCTAATCAACTGTCTCACTTATTCAGAGGGCCTGATCGAGTTGGGGGCCCCTCAGTTTATAGTTCATGTTTTTCCATTCGTTTGGCTATTTGTCCCTGTGCTTTATACAACCTTGGTCTCAACAATTCTTGCTCATACAAACCCTCCTCTTTCTCGCCAATTGGACTCCCGGAGCTCCACCTGGGGCCTGGCTGTGTATCTCTGCATCCGGTTCCCTCAGTCATTGGATGAGGTTTCTAGCATGACAGTTACGGTGTTTGGCCATCCTATCACTAGAGTAGGTCAGTTTGGGCTGTCTCTCACCCATTGCCAGTAGTCTATTGTGGAGGTATCCTTGTGGATTTCTGTGGACCTCTCTAGCACCCTGCTTCTTCCTATTCTCATGTGGTCTCCATTTACCATGGTCTCTTACTCCTTGTTCTCCCCCTCTGTTCTTGGTCCAGCTGGGATCCCCCACTCCCCTAAGCTCTCTTTCCCTCAACCCTTGCCCTTCATTACCCCAACTCATGTCCAGGTTGTCCATGTAGATCTCACCCATTTCTCTGTCATTGGGCGATCCCTTTGTCTTTCCCAGGGTCCTGCTCTCTAGGTAGCCTCCCCGGAGTTGTGAGTAGCAGTCCAGTCATCCCCGCTTTACATCTAGTATCCTCCTATGAGTGAGTACATACCATGTTTGTCTTTCTGAGTCTGGGTTACCTCACTCAGGATGATTTTTTTTCTAGATCCATCCATTTGCCTGTAAACCTCATGATGTCATTGTTTTTCTCTGCTGAGTAGTATTCCATTGTGTATATGTACCACATTTTATTTATCCATTCTTCAGTTGAAGGGCATCTAGGTTGTTTCCAGGTGTTGGCTATTACAAACAATGCTGATATGAACATAGCTGAGCAAGTGCCCTTGTGGTATGATTAAGCATTTCTTGGGTATATGCCCAAGAGTGGTATAGCTGGATCTTGGGGGAAATTGATTCCCAATTTTCTAAGAAAGTGCCATATTTGTTTCCAAAGTGGTTGTACAAGTTTTCATTCCCACCAGCAGTGGAGGAGAGTTCCCCTAGCTCAACATCCTCTCCAGCATAAGCTGTCTTCATTCTGACAGGTGTAAGGTGGTATCTCAGAGTTATTTTGATTTGCATTTCCCTGATGATTAGGGATGTTGAGCAATTCCTTAAATGTCTTTCAGCCATTTGAGTTTCCTCTGTTGAGAATTTTCTGTTTAGTTCTATAGCCCATTTCTTAATTGGACTGTTGGTCATTTTGATGTCTAATTTCTTGAGTTCTTTATATATTCTGGATATCAGTCCTCTGTCAGATGTGGGGTTGGTGAAGACCTTTTACCATTCTGTAGGCTGTCGCTTTGCCTTGTTGACCATATTCTTTGCTCTACAAAAGCTTCTCAGTTTCAAGAGGTCCCATTGATTGATTGTTTCTCTCACCCTCCCACTCTTCTCTTGATCCAGCTCAAACCTCTTGCTCCCCTAAACTCTCATTCCCCCATCCCTTGCCCTCCATTACTCACCCTGACCCCCAGCTTGCTCATGTAGATCTCATCCATCCCTCTATTGTTGGGCGATCCCTGTGTCCCTCCCAGGGTCCTCCCTACCAGCCAGTCTCACTGGAACTGTGGGTTGCAGTCTGGTTATGCCTTGCTTCACATCTACTATCCACTTATGAGCTGGCTTTTTGTTGCCCGGTGCCTATGGTGGGACACTTTGTGCAGCCTTGGTGCAGGGAGGAGGGTCTTGGACCTGCCTCAACTGAATGTACCTGGCTATGCTGGCTCCCCATGAGAGACCTTGCCTTAGAGGGGGTGGGAGTGGGGCATGGGGGAATCTATGGTTGATATGTGAAATGAATGGAAAATCTCTTAATTAAAAAAGGGGGGGGGAGTAGCCAATGCTCTTAACCACTGAGCCATCTCTCTAGCCCTACCCCCAGTTATTGTCTTAATCCCTAACAAGTGCTGATGTATATGAACTTTAAAAGCTGTATTTACTTTCTATGAAGTTTCCATTTTCACTGGACCTTAAATTATGTCTAGGCAAAATAATAGAAACTGATAAAGAACTCTCTCTTATTTGTCGTTCTTCCTAACTGGTTTCTAACATAGTTAAGAAAGAATAATACCAGACAACTAGGGTCAATATTTGCGATCAGATGGGAGGAATAAGATGTCACTTTGGAGAAAGTCTTATCTCTCCCCCCACCCCCCGCCCTTACTGTATTCATTCAACAGCCTGCCTCACACCGGGCACCAGCCTCAGGGCTCACCAGCATATTTATTTCAGTCAGAAACAGAACTCTCTTTGCATGATATTGACTTATTTGGTGATTAACTTCTACGTACCCTTTAACACAGAGCCAGACTGTCACTCTGAGGGTGACCTCTTTTGTGTCCAACACCATATTTTTCTCACTACCTTCATCTCTGATTTTTACACATCTCTGCTATGAAATGATATTTTTGTTTACACTCACTTGCCTTGTTCCTTCACCAACTAGATTTTCTTTGCCATGAGATAGTTGTGTTCTTCCTTTTTTATTGGGATGCTATGTCTATCGTAATATTTGACAGGTATTGTGTGCTTAACCAGCCTGTTTTATGAATTAGGATCTTCCATACTCTTGTGACCGATCATCATTTGTTGGTACAAGATATTTCATTTGGCTTACATGTTTCAGAGACAGAATTTTGGAGGAAGTTCCATGTATCCTTGATGGAGCAGTATATTCTTATAACCATAGAATAGGGTGTGTGCAACCACAGCTCCAGAGTCCTTTAATCTAGTCTGAAATACTATGCAACATTGTTACAACCCTATATTTTTCTTTCCAAAGAATATGTTGGACCATTAGATATGGTTTCCACTTGATGTGATAATAGATAATGTGGCATTCTCTTGGAGTTTCTATCCATCCTTCTGTCCCAGAGTCACCACTGAAATTTTAAAATCTTCCAATAAGGCATAAGATTGGCAATTACAATTTATTTTCCATATAATAACTCAGAATTATAGATAAGAAGTAGGGTGTTGTTTATATTTAATATAAAATAAGGTTAATTTATTCCTGTCCACATTAAAATTTTCTGAAGGATGGAACAATATTAAACTCTTTCAAAATAGTATACACTATTAATGTGTTCACCCTTATTTTAAATTCATTATATATGTTTATTCACACGATCCTCCAAACAACCTCAGTGTAATGACTCTATGATTACATCTTAACAATGAAAGTTGAAGCACATGGGTAATCTATTTATGTTCACACTGATACCCAGCACTCAAGGTTTAAAAGAAAACACTGCAAACTTCTAACTTAATTTTATATTGTAGAACACACACACACACACATTTAGTTTAAAAACATTTAGGGTACCTTTCAATTATATTTAATTGAAATATATGATATTTAATATATCAGGTTATTCCTGATATATTAAAGCTAGTAATAACCTGTGTTCTATAAACACTTTTCTATTGAAGTAAAAACATTATGCTCAATAACTACATACCTAATATACTTAAAAAGCCTTATTACAAATGACTGCAAGGAAGACACCTACATAGTATTCAGCTATGGGGTTTTACCATTCCACACACTTTATTGTTATCTATATTATTTATACTATATTATCTACACTGTGGCAAGGGTGTAAATAAGTGGCTTCAAGTAACTGATTGTCTAAATGGGATTTGGATTTCACAAAGGCACACGCCAAAAGAACATGAATATAGATATATTCCTACTACGTAAACTATACATATAGTGATGGAAGAAATTCTGGAATTTCTTTAGTCACAACATTGGTGGGCTCCACGGAGAGTCCCTGTTGCTGGCTATGTACTTATATAGGTCTTTTTGGAACCAAAAGAATCCATAAAGAGTTCCAATCTATCAACCAGGGCATGACTAATGTTTAATTAGAGGAATGGAAACACAACAGTCTTAGAGTCAGTCTTCATACTTCACTTTCAATCACTCTACATGGAGTTGTTTTCTTTAGCTAGATTAAAAGTTCCTGAGAAACACAAAGCATTTCTGTTTCTTTACTGTTGCCCTCAGGACCTGTCCAATCTAAAGTACATGAATTGAGCTCTGATTGGAACATAGTGAGATATTCACTTTGTGAGTCAAATTTATCTACCGTGAAGGGAGGAAAACAGAGAGGATGACTTCTCTAGTCTCCTTTACACATAAGGACTTCCTTTCTTAAGTCTTTATACAGTCATTGTAATGACACTATGGCCATAATTCTCATAAATTATAATAAACAACTTTCAAAAGACAAAGAATTAGTGAATTCCAGTACAGATTCAGAGAATGAAACCCTGACTGCCTAGTGCTGGTGGCCTTCCCAATGGGCTTCCTCACTCTACTTCCTTGGTAAATATGCTATATTGTTCCTATTTTATAAGTTGAAAGTAAAATACTGGAAGACTAATTCTCCCAAGGATATAGAGCTGCAGTAATAGTAGTGTTACATTCTCCTTCCCCTTTAGGATCAGGAAATATTCATTTATAGCTGGCAATACTAGCCCCTGGCAACCTCAGCTCTCAGTACCACTGAGGGAACTGCATATTACTCAAACTCATTCCACCCTTCCCAGTGTGGCCTTATAGCCAATGACTGATAGACGAAAATGTCCACCAAGTTCAAAAAGTTCATCTCTTCTCAGTTACAGATAACTCAGTAAGACTAGTTTGGTTGAGAGTTTACACAGCTGACTTTTTTTTTTTTGTCCAAACAGACTTTCTTCCCTAAACTTCATCATGATGATCTGAAGGGGATGGGGGAGCAGTCGAACATGATCAAGACACATATGAAACTTTTAAATAACAAATAAAATACTTTTTTTTTAAAAAAAAAGTTACTCCATAATGAACTCCTTACAAGTTAATCTCCATTTTAGAGACTACTCTATCTTCCTGAACAGCCACTAGGTAAACCCAGATAACTTGATTATAACAGCCATGGCTATAAAACTTTCTATATAGCTTCCTCATAGAGCAAACCCTAGGGCAATGCCCAGTGCTGCCAAAGTTATTCACAAATGGACAAACGATCGCCTCTAACTTTTGTAGTTGTTCACGATAATCATGCTATTGCCATCTAATAAAAATTTATATGAAATGAAGAGGATTGAGATACTGAACCAGGTAATGCCGAACACCAGGGGGAAGTAGGTTTGGAGAAGCAGGAACCAGTCAACCACATTATGAGGGAAAATTAGACGACATAAATTCTACAAAGTCTTCAATGGCTTTTGAGGATGGACTGACTTGAGATATTCAAGTGAATTCTCCTGGCACGGTATCAGGTAAGCATAAACAGTGTTGCTGTACCCCCAGAGAGAAGAGACGGTGAGGATGTAGAGATTCTGTCAACTATGCTACCCATCACTTTGGCTTTTGAGAAAATTAGGGTGGTGTCTTAGTGCTAGCAGTATTACCATCTGCCAAGGTTGAGTCGGGACTGTATATTACAGTGATCCTAAGTAATATGGTTCCTAATAAATCTTAGACAAGCATCTGAACCTATGCATATCATGTCTTCTTCCTTCTCAATATCTAGGGGTGACCCAGCAAAACTTCAAATCCCACACTTTGATGTGGCCAAGGTTTATGCTTAGTCACTTTGTGTCCAGAGTCCACACTCAGGGTTTTATGAAAGCTTATGTTTTCCTCAAGCTTGGCCTGCCCTCACACCAGGAAGAACACCAGGAACTGCTTCAGGTAAGAAGTTCTTGACCTAGAGCCAAAGGGTTGAGTAGCCCCATGGAGTTAACCACAGAGAATGTTCCCCGCAAACCCACAGTACACAGAATCCACGCTTGAGATGTTAGTGTCCTTCTGTGCTTATTTATTCTCAGAGGGTAGTAACCAGGCATTATGTAATAGAGGCTATAGCAGCTAAAACTTAAAAAAAAAAATAATCTCTGCGGTTAAGTCTGAAATCAGATGGTGAGTACTGGAACATTTTAGATTTTCCACTCAGTAGATTGAATTGCCAGATACTCCAGTATCACTTTCTCTCCATTTAACTTTGGAAAGCAAAGATCAAATGCATGACCTTGCAGTCAATTTCCACATTCTTCGAAGAATAGACTCTGCAGGCTGAAGCTAGAGCCTGAGCTTTGAAAAAAAATTGCACTGTGTAAACACAAACGCTTATGACCGGAACTGAATGAATATTTTACAGAAAGCAGCATCTTTTGTTAGTCATGATAATCCATGTTCATCCCAAGCTCACTGTAACCAGGTAGTGGAAATTTCATGTCAACTACCTAGGCCTGGCTTCTTGTGGGTTAATAAAGTACAATGTAAAAATTCTGATTTGATGAATTCTGTATCTTCCTTTCATCCTGCGAACATCTCTGCAGCCATGGTAGTCAGAGTCTCTTATCCTCAGCAGCTATTTACTGCTTTTGCAAAGCTAAGGAGGGTCAAGTGCCCTACATGTTTCTGCCTTCCCAGGTATGGGATGTTTGTTTACCACATATGTCTCATGAACAGCCTCCTGCCTCTTGGAGGAAGTGTTTTAATTCAGAGAAAGCTGCTATACAACACTAGTATCTCAAGATGCTCCGTGAAGTCATTCCCATCGGAGGTCACCCAAAACATAGGCTCTATGATGGACTCCATTGTTAGAGAGAAAACCACTAAACTCTATCATCAAGAAAACTCAAAGAATAATTTAAAAGTTCTCACGTTTTATTTCACTTTCATTTTTCTAAGCATTGAAGCTTTTCTTCATGAAAGGCAAGACCAAATTTCCCAAACAAAGGTGGGTAAGAAATGAAGACTTGGTACTTAACCAACTTTGGATTTTATCAAAAGCACACTGCTACCCTCTATCCAACAACGTGCATGAAAACATCAGGATAATTTTCCTAGAGTTGAAGATTGAGCACCCGATAGAACAAAGCAAATGCCATTCCTACCTCCTGGCTCTTTTCAAATTAGTAGGTAAACTTGTTTTGGCAATTAAAACCAACTAGAAGGAGTGTATTGCCATAAGAGGTTTTAATTTACAGTGCATAACTCTGTATAAAGAAGCTGGTGGATAAAGTTGTTACCCTTTCTTCTAAGACAAAAACAGCAACCCAAATCCTGCTGCTGTGTACTATGGACTGGTTCCTCATTTCAAGTGATTGCAGTTGCAGTTTTTACAGAGTATGTTGACATTAAATGGGTTGATTAAAAATTAAATATGGAATGCATTTTTTTTTGCTAGAGACTTAATGATCAAGTTAAAATTTCCAGAAAATTAATATTATTATGCAGTTTCTTTCAGTGTTATCCACTCTTTGAACATAGCTACAGTTTTAAATCAGAATGTTTTCCAACTTTCATGGACAGTACAGAAGAACAGCAAAGATGAATACTTAGTGTGTTAATGAGGCTAGGAACAAGTCATCGGAATTAGTTTTCATTCTAGCAATTACATCCTCTTACATTGTTGCTCTTCCTGAAGCACCCTCACCTTCCCCATTTTAAAAGTATTCTGTACCATCATTATGTTTCTTTATGGGTTCTCTTGAAGTCATGACCATCAGAATCATTGGGATCAAGTAGAAGGGTTATCATTCATCTACTCATTGTGAAAACAGAGTACATGAATGAAACAAATTGTTATGAATCTTTGCATTCCTAGAATTTGCATGTGAGAATGAATGGAAGGTAGGCAGTAAATAATAAATATAAAAAGTTACACAGACTATTACACCTAATAAAAGTTATATTTAAACAAAGATAGTGAAACAGGGCAAGCAAGACTAGTAAAGAGAGTTGGTAGGCAACTTGTGTGTGGAATAAGGGGGCCAGGGTGAGCTTTACTCAGTGTTTATATTTAAGTAAATGAAGACTTGGAATGTGAAAGTATAGACCATGTGTTACCCAGAAGTAAGCTCTAGTGTCTCTTGTAACAGAGTAAGCAGCAGGGGAGGATAACTAAAGCAGGTAGCATCTCCTCTGTAACAGGAAGAAGCAATGACCCAGGGGGTGACCTTGGAGGAGCAGGAGAGGTGGGATGCTGAGGACCATGTGACGATTAGACACTTAATCCAGGTGGGATGTATGCCATTGAAGGGTTTTTAAGGAAGAATTACATGACCCAATGCTAAAAAGGGTCATTCTGGATACTGGGTTAAATTCACATTGCATTTTGTGTACCACATTTAATGTACTTAAGACAGCTCCATCCCAGTCCTGACAGTTACCGCTTCTTCTTCTTCTTCTTCTTCTTCTTCTTCTTCTTCTTCTTCTTCTTCTTCTTCTTCTTCTTCTTCTTCTTCTCCTCCTCCTCCTCCTCCTCCTCCTCCTCCTCCTCCTCCTCCTCCTCCTTCTTCTTTTTGAAATATCAAGATATTTTATTTAGACATTTCTGGGAGAGATGAGAGAAATGTTGGCATTTTTAAATTGGTGCTAGGGAAGAGCTATCCACCAGGAAATGGTCTGGTCAAGTTTAGCCCCATAGTCAGCTTTATAGGCAAATGATGACATGACCTAATATGTTTGGATATTGCCTTTCAGTTGGCCAAGGTGTTTTACACACGTTGATCTCTGTAACCTTCACAAAACAGTCTGAATTTCATGTCTGTGGCTACCTTGTAGGGAAGCATATTGTCTCTAGGAGGTTAATTGACATTCCTACACAAGATTGCCAAATAAATTTCAGAGCCAGGCTCCAAACTAGTTGCAGAATTTCAGTTTAGCCACATTGCTACTATGGCAGTTAAGCATGCTTCCTCCTGCAGTAATTGTTGCATTTGGGAAGCAATGATGGTCCATAAGTCGATATTGTTATACTTAATAATTTTGATAGGGATTGTTCTCTCCAGAAACAACGAAAAGTGGTGTTGCTCAGTAAACACCTCACCCAAAGTGCATGTTCATCCGGGACTAAATTCTGCCTAGAACTGGGGAGGTGACTCAGTCAGCAGAGTGCTTGCTGGGCAAGCGCCAAGACCTGAGTTCATCTTCAGAACTCACACAAAAAAGTGGGGCATGGTGGCACACGCTTTTAATTCCAGCTCTGGGAAGGTGGATACAGGAAATCCTTGGAGTACACTGGCCTTCCAGTCTCGAGGCTTTGATTAAGGAATGACACTTGAGTTTGTCCTCTAGCTTCAATATCACACACACACACACACACACACACACACACACACACACGTACACACGTACACACACACACTATGCATGAGAGAGAGAGAGAGAGAGAGAGAGAGAGAGAGAGAGAGAGAGAGAGAGAGAGAGAGAGAGCTAACTAATGTATTTCCTCTCAAGGAAAGCCTTCAGTCTCTATCAGCTCCATCTGAAAAAATTCCTTCACACTCTTATTACTTTACTTTAGAGGACATTCATTCCCTGCCCCTAAACTACATTAGAGAGTCCCTATCTTGCACATAATTGCTGTTGTAGTTCATCTTCAGGGAGGAAAGTTCTATGATGAATGAGAAGTCCTGTTTATGAAGTCGGCAGTGCTTCACAGTCCTTTAAGAGTGTTAAGTCCTATCAGTATAAATCTGACAATAATTTGATACATGTCCTCATCGCGGCTGGAAGAATAAAAAGTTGCCACCTGCCTTTTCAGAAAATAATACAAATGGGCTGAACATTGTGGATTTAAACCGAGGCGGCTTCCAAAATTGGGAAAGCATAAGGCATAAAATTCCATCCCTCAGAAGTTTATTGGTTTTTCAACTCACACTGAAGGTTTGCTCCTTCAAAGTTTGCTTCCCGGATCACAACGAACGTCTGCCCGTGAAAAGTAATTGACATCTATTGCTGCATGCCAAATACTATCCACAAAGTCCAAATGACTGGTAATGAGCAAATCCTTGCTGTTTAATCACTCATCAACTAAAGTAGCATCATTAAAAAGATAGAGATGGCACAGCATGGGATTCATAGGATTTTAATGGTTCTAGCTTGAAAACAAACATGCATAAAATCCATTTTAGATAAATTTTAAATATAATAAACTGGGAGTTATTCTCTTAAAAAAAGGACTAGGTACTTTTTGGAGGATGGAGTTTAATTTAATACGATTTAAAGAATTGATTCAATATGGTCCAGGGCATTAGCCTTTGAGACATTCCGGGGTGTGCAGAGTGAGAAAGCACAGGGAACCAGTGCCTTCACACAGATATTTGTGCCTATGGTAACCCTAGGCAAACAAAGAAATCATCTGCTCACTTAGCTATGACCTGTGTTTTCCTTACTGAACAAGCTTTTTCAGGGCACGAGGTCATCCAATCCCCGAGGAGAAGAGCTGGACTCTTAATCATAACCTTTGAATTCAACCCATAGTGTTCAGCAGCATATACAAGGCAGCTGTGTACATTTCTTAAGTAACCACAGTTACAAAACAAACCTGGAAGCCATTTCTGTAGTTCTTGGAAAAGTTAAAACTTCCAAAATGTTTATTTGAAGGAGGGATATTTTATGGGTGAAGGCTAAGCACCAAAACAGTACCTGGTAAATAGTTGGGGTTTCAATAAATATGTGTTGGATGTTGCTTGAATGAATAGCTGCTCTATTTTTTTTTTCACTACCATTTCAATCCTTTAGAAAATACGAGTGTTTCCCCTGCACTAAGGCACTGTGCCAGGTTCCTAAGAGAAGCAGAGGAGGCAGAAGATGAAGAGCTCTGGTTTATGACCTTCAGTAGCTGGTAGGGCAGGATCAAAAAAAGCAAATGGTGTGAACCATGCTACAAATGAGCGCTTCACAATCAGAGTCAAGAAAGCTACTGCCTGCCTGAAGAAATCACACAGGATCCTAGAGAAGAGAGGGGGCATGATTTGAATCCTATAAAAGACACAGAAATGAAGGAAGCCTCCTAAATCAAAAGTGATTCCATTTACTTTTTTCTCGTAAAAGTCAGTTTCTATTCTGAAGTTACTGTATATTCATTGAAGGAAATAATAAACTCTATTATGACATTTTTATACACACACATAACGGCATTTCACCATAGCCACCTGATTACCCTTATTTATGTCCTTCTCCACTCTCTGTGGACTCTTGTTGAGATTACTTGTGTCACATGAAAGCACATGGTACTTCTTTATGAGTTGAGCTTACTTCATTGAGCACGACGCTCTCTAATTCCATCCATTTTCCAGAAAATGACATGATTTTGTTCTTTATTGTTGAACAACCTCTATTGTGTATGGACTATATTTTTGTTCACTGAGGGGTCTGTAGGCTAATTCCACTACTTGGCTAATGTTACTGGGGCTACAATAGCAATAAGTCTCTGTTGTATGCTCCCCTTGATTCCTTCAGGTATGCACCCATACATGGTATAGATGGATCACACGATAGTTCTATTTTAGTTTGTTGTATGACCTCCATAGGTTTTCATAGGTTTATATTAGTTTATGGTCCGGTCAACAGTGTGATTAAGTAAGCCCTCCACATATTTGCCTACATTTGTAGTTTTCCATTCTCTTGATAGCTATCATGATTGGCATGAGACAGAATCTCAATGTAGCTTGAATTGTATTTCTCTTATAACTAAATAAGTTCCACATTTTTCATGTATTAAATGATCATTTGTATTCTTTTATTTGAAAAGTGCCTGCTCAATTTATTTGTCGATTTATCAATCTTCATAACTCTGCAAGAAGCCAGATAAGTCAGTCATGATGTTGCAATCCCAACACACAGAAAGTGGAGGCAGGAGAGTGTTTATTCAAAGCCAAACTGGGTTAGCGACATAGAAAGACTGACTCAGTAGTGGGAGGAGCACCAGACCTCTTCACCTTGATTTTTTTTTTAAACTAGACCACAATCTGCCAGGAGTCTCCTGGTCTTCTTTTCTTTATTTTTTTTTCATTTTACATACATCCCCAGTCCCTCCTCCCTCCCCTTCTCCTGCCCCCTCCCGCCTCCCCCCATCCCATCTCAACCCTCAGAGTGGGTAAGGCCTCCCTTGGGAGATCAACAAAGTCTGGCATGCCAAGTTGCGGCAGGACCAACCGCCCCCCCTCCCCATCAAGGCAGAGAGAGGCATCCCTCGATAGGGAATGGGCTCCAAAAAGCCAGTTCATGTACCTGGTATAAGTCCTGGTCCCACTGCCAGGGGCCCCACAAACAGATCAAGACTCACACTGTTACCCACATTCAGAGGGCCTAGTTTGGTCCCATGCAGGTTCCCCAGCTGTCAGTCCAGAGTCTGTGAGCTCCTGCTAGCTGGAGTCAGCTGTCTCTGTGGTTTTCTCTATCATGATCTTGACCCCTCTTGTTGAAAATATTCCTTCTCCCTCTCCAGCTGCTCTCCAGGAGCTCAGCCCAGCACTTGACTGTGGATCACTGTATCTGCTTCAGTCAGTTACTGGATGTAGGTTCTATGATGACAGTTAGGGTAGTCACTAATCTGATTACAGAGGAATGTCAGTTCAGGCCTCTCCACTGTTGCTTGGTGTCTTAGCTGGGCCCTTGTGGAATCGTGGAAATTTCCTTAGCATTAGGTTCCTCCCTTGCCCATAATGACTCCCTTTATCAAAGTATCTCTTTCATTGCTCTCCCTATCTGTCCCTCCCCCAACTCGGCCATCTTGATCCCTCATGTTTTCTGCCCCCATCCCCTCCTTTCCACCCCACCCCCCACTTTACCCAGGAGATTTTTAACTATTTCCCCTTCCTGGGGCCTTCCATGCATGTCCTTCTTAGGGTCCTCCTTTTTACTTAGCTTCTCTGTGGTTGTGGGTTGTATCCTGGTTATACTTTACTTTGCATCTAATGTCCACATGTGAGTGAGGACAGTAATAAAAACAGCTTGGTATTGGCATAAAAACAGACATATCACATTGATCAATGGAATCAAATTGAAGACCCTGACATTAATCCACACATCTATGAACACCTGTTTTTTGACAAAGATGCCAAAATTGTACAATAGGTGGAAAAAAGGATCTTCAATAAATGGTTCTGGCATAACTGGATGTCGACATGTAAAAGACTACAAATAGATCCATATCTATCACCATGAACAAAGCTTAAGTCCAGATGGATCAAAGACATCAATATAAACCCAGTGACACTGAACCTGACAGAAGAGAAAGTGGGAAGTAGTCTTGAACACATTGGCGCAAGAGACTACTTCCTAAATATAACTGGTAGCACAGACACTGAGATCAACAATTAATAAATGGGACCTCCTGAAACTGAGAAGCTTCTATAAGGCAAAGGACACAGTCAGTAAGACAAAATGGCAGCCTACAGAATGGGAAAAGATCTTCGCCAACCCCACATATGACAGAGGGCTGATCTCCAAAATATATAAAGAACTCAAGAAACTAGACCTCAAAATGCCAAATAATCCAATCAAAAAATGGGCTACAGTTCTAAACAGAGAATTCTCAGCAGAAGAAACTCAAATAGCAGAAAGACATTTAGGGAATTGCTCAACATCCTTAGTCATCAGGGAAATGCAAATCAAAATGACTCAGATACCATCTTACACCTGTCAGAATGGCTAAGATCAAACACACTGATGACAGCTTATGTTGGAAAGGATGAGGAGTAAAAGGAACACTCCTCCACTGCTGATGATAGTGCAAACTTGTTCAGCCACTTTGGAAATCAGTATGGCAGTTTATCAGAAAACTGAGAATCAACCTACCTCAAGATCCAGCTATACCAATCTTGGGAATATACCCCAAAGATGCTCAATTATTCCACAAGAATACTTGCTCAACTATGTTCATAGCAGCATTATTTGTAATAGCTAGAACCTGGAAACGACCTAGATGCCCTCAACTGGAGAATGGATAAAGAAAATGTGGTACATTTACACTCAGTGGAAAAAAAAATCAATGACACCATGAAATTTATAAGCAAATGAATGGAACTAGAAAAAAAATCAACCTGAGTCAGGTAACCCAGACTCAGAAAGACAAACATGGTTTGTACTCACTCATATGTGGATATTAGTCACCTTGAAATTTTAACTGGGCTGCTTAGCTTTAGTAATTGTTTGTCTATTAGATATTCAAATGAATAGTGCATATTAAATACCAAATATTATGTCCAATGAAATTTCTGCCTTACTGGACTCACACTTCAGGATGGGAAAGGGACACACAGTAAATTAAAACCCTAGGGTATTGGGATATTAAAAAATAAGGAATGGGTAGTACAGCATTGTGTCAGATCAACAAAACGAACTGTTCTCACCTGGTCTGAGATCAGGAAGGATTTTTTTTTTCAGAAAGGACTTTGGGGCTCATTCCTGGTGAATGAGAATAGACTGTCAGAGAAGTACAGTGGTGTGAAAAGGAGAGAAAGACATTCCAGGAAGAGGAAAGAGCTTCAATGGAACCACCCACTCCACTAGCATCCAAACACAAATTTGAGGGAGCATATTTAAAAGGATTGGCTTCAAAAGCACATGGAAAACAGATTTTCCTGTCATCCCTCCTCCACTTCACATTTTCACAGGCTCCTTCAGTATGGCTGGACCAACAGGCAGGGAACACTGGCTGTAGGTTTTCCAGTATTCTCCTCCCACTCACTGTGAAGTTGCAAGCCACAAGTTTCTTGGAACTGTGAATATTGTTTGAACTAAAGCTAAAACAGGAGATGTGTTTTGAGTCATATTATGCAGGCATATTTATATCATCTGTTTATGATACTTACAGGTGGACATGATGACTCATTACACACCATTCTAAACATAGCCTGGAAAATCCTGAGCTCTGGGAAGTTGTTGGGTAGGAACACTGATATAGACAAGGAAGACTCTCTTAGAATATAATCCATCTCCATATGAAGTCTTTATATGGCAATATGAATTTTAAGAATGTGTTACCAAACATATTTGAACTGGTGAGTGTGGGATGAAAGAGGGTGATGAAAGATCATTGATTATGAAGCTGGTTATGGAAGGCCTCCTTCATCAGTGGAATATGCAGCTGCATGTGTATACACATGAGCATACCTGTGAAAGAGATGGACTGTATCTCCTAACCACGAGGCTAGAAACAAATCATTCCAATGTTCAAAGGAATGATTCAGTTCTAAGTCAATGATTTATTTCTACACGGTAATATTTCTGTCTGGTTTGAATTTTGCAATTTTTACTTAACTTCATATTCAAGGTAGCTCCTTAAATTAAAAAAGAAAAGAGCTTGACCCTTCAATCACTATACACACAGACATAACTCAAACCACAAGATATATCCATTCTGTAGACAAATGTTTCTCAGGTCCCGCTAAGCCCCTGCAGTCCCATGGCCTGCTTATAGAATAATCACTCAGAAGCTTATATTATTTATGAACTGCTCGGCCATTAGCTCAGGCTTATTACTAACTAGCTCTTACACTTAAATTAACCCATAATTTTTTTTTTATCTATGTTTAGCCATGTGGCTTGCTACTTTTCTCAGTTCTGCCTTGTCATCTTGCTTCCTTTGTGTCTGGCTGGCAACTCCTGACTCAGCCCTTCCTCTTCCCAGCATACTCCTCATCTGCTTGCCCCATCTACACTTCTTACCTGGCTACTGGCCAATCAGTGTTTTATTAAACCAGTGTACAAAAGCATTATCCTACAGCAGCATTCTTTCTCTGTTAGGAGTTATTCTCTTACCCCAAAATAAAAAATAGTATTTCTACAAGACAAAGCTGTTATGATTCCATTCTGTATATTTTAGCCCAATGTGCAAACTTACAACAGCCCTATAGAAAGCAGTAAATTTAAAGAAGTTTCTCTGAACAAATATCTCCAAGTTGAGCTGTCTCACAGGGACCCTTCCCACTGGGGTAGGGGAAACATCCAAAAGAGTCAAGGAAGAGAGAACTCACTGCTGTATTCAATTAGTTGAGAAACCATCAAAGTAAATAAGGCAATAACTTTAAGAACACACACAAAAGGAGCCAGTGAGGTAGAACAGATTAAAAGGAAAAGAAGAAGTCTGTTTTAGCTACCAAGTGACCCCAGGGGTGAAGAATAATTTCTTCTTCAGGACACTCTTCGTCAAGGTCTTCCAGCAAGATGGCTGAGTGGAAGCAATTTCTTTCTGTGTCTGTAGAGAATTGAGGAAGTTCGCAGGAAATTCAGACTGAGTTTAATTCCAAGAAAAGTACAGGAGGTCAGCAAACAGGAGCAACTTTTGAAATGTTTGGTCCCCTCCTAGAATACTAATGGCTTTGAAACATCCCAATGGCCATGAAGTAAACTATTTGCATTTTAGGAACAAGAAGCAGCTCAGAGAGAAGCTCACCACCTCTATTTTGACTCTCTTGTAACATGGTTTCCACAGAAATTTAACCTTCTTAGAAAGCTAATGACAGTCATGTCATGAAGTTACATTGGGCACACATTTAATCATGAGTCCTTCTATGGACTGGAACTTGTGCCATCCTGCAGGGATACTCAAACATTTGGGGCGTATGTGTTCAAGAATCGGAATGCTAGGTATGGTGGCGCATGCCTTTAATCCCAACATTTGAGAGGCAGAGGTAGGCAGGTTTCTTGAGTTCAAGGCCAACCTAGTCTATGTAGAAAGTTCTACGACAGCCAGGGCTACATAGAGAGATACTGTCCACAAACAAACAAGCAAACAAAACAAAATAAGAAATACTATTATATTCTTATATAATTATTAATATGAAATAATAATGGTATGAATAACAGTATATATATATATATGAATAACAGTATATATATATATATATTCTAAAGAGATACTGCTCTTTGGGAAAAGTAATCTATCAGCTAGCAAGTCCCTAAACATAATCTCAGTCAGAGGCTGGCTCCTACAATCTTTCTGGCTCCTCTTCCACAATGTCTCAGAACTTTGTGGGAAAGAAGTGATATAAGTGTGCTTTTTTGGCTAAGGATGACAGATTCTTACTGTCTGCACTTTGATGACTTGTGAGTTTCTCCATTAACCATGACCTAGTGCACCAAGAAACTTCTCTGATTTGGTCTGAAAGCTGTTCTAATAATATGGTTAGAGAGGTAAGAAGTTAGAGGGTAGTTTGATACTATGTCCATGTAGCAAAATCATAGTAGTTGACTCTTCCTTGGACTATTTGAGTTCCATGCCCATGGGTTCTTAGCCAGATTAATAGTTCCCGCACATATTTTCTCCTGTGAAGTGGGCTTTAAATCCAATCTGAAAGGGGTTGATTACTCCCATAACATTTGTACCACTACAGTACCCATGCACATATCTTGCTGTGAAGGTCATTATCATAGCTCTCAAGGTTCACAGCTGTGTAACACTATTGATAACTTTAAATATTTTTACACAGTAAAAATGAGTAAAACTCAGATAAATTGATCATTGGCAAGAAACTTCCTTGTCCAACCACAGATGACAGGTTAATTCTATAAAGTTTTGAAAATGAAAGTCTGCGGAAAATGAATATAACTTTTTATTAACTGAGTTTGTTCTTTGGGGCTGGTGAGATGGCTCAGTTCTATAAATGTAACTGCCTCCAACCCTGATGATGTGAGTTCAATTCCCAATACCTACAAAGTAGAAAGAGAGAACCTACTGATCACCACAGATAGGCCATGGTACAAGTGTTTACACCCAGACCCACACATAATGTCCTGGCTAGTTTTATGTCAACTTGACACAAGCTAGAGTCATCAGAGAGGAGGGAGTCTCAATTAAGAAACTGCCTCCATAATATCTAACTATAAAGCATTTTCTTAGTTAGTGATCAGTGGGCGAAGTCTCAGAGCATCGTGGGTGGTGCCATCCCTGGGCTAGTGGTCCTGGGTTCAATGAGAAAGCAGGCTGAGCAAGCCATGAGAAGCAAGCCAGTAAGCAGCACCCCTCCATGGCCTCTGCATCAGTTCCTGCTTCCAGGTTTCTGCCCTGTGAGAGTTCCTGGCTTCACTGCTATGAATGATGAACTGTTACATGTAACTTCGAGAGATATAAGCCCTTTCCTCCTCAAGTAGATTTTGGTCATGGTGTTTCATCACTGCAATAGCAACCCTAATTAAGACATAATAAATAAATAAATGCAATGAAACTATAAAACAATGTTCTTTGATCTTTGTACATGTACATAATGCATATGGACTACTTTCAGCACTACTCTTTCTCATCTCCCTTCTACCCATGCTCTACAAATTTCTTTCTCACCTCTTCCCCTCCCCCTCCCTCCCTCTCCTCTCTCTCTGTCTCTCTGTCTCTGTCTCTGTGTCTGTCTGTCTCTCTCTCTGTCTGTGTCTTTGTCTGTCTGTCTCTGTCTCTGTCTCTCTCTGTCTCTCTTGGTGACACACTGAGTTTGAGTAGAGCATGTATGAACAAGGATTCAAGGTTATCCACTAGAGCCTGGTGGGGTCAACAGTGGGTACACAAAACTGAAGACAATGACTTCCTCCCTCTAAGAATCTGGTAGTAACCAAGAGAAGTAAGGGGCAAGTTTCTATGAACCCCTCCTCCCATCCATGCCTGACTTAGGCTAGTCTTGTGCCGATTGATATAGGTAATGGTAGTTGTTGTGAGTTCGTGTTTGCAATGATTGCATAGGAGGAGAACAGTCCAGAAGATAACATTTCTCAGCTTAGCTTTCAGCTCTTAGACACTTCCTTCGATGTAGTGGGTAGCCATTCCAGCTTTGATCTGTATGTTCCAACCCCTATTGAGGCTTTGGCAATGGTCACACAATGGTCACGCCTACAAGGCGGGGCCAAGAGAGGTGCCTGGGGACCTGCCCATCTCTCTCTCTCTCTCTCTCTCTCTCTCTCTCTCTCTCTCTCTCTCTCTCTCTCTCCCCTCCTGAACCCTTGACGGTGGAGGTTGACCGAGCAGAGCTCCAGAGAACACAGCTGAACTGCGATACACCTTCCCCAGACCCCGTGACCTACCTATCCCTTCATTTGTAAGTTATCCACTAAATAAATCTTCCTTTTAACTACGTGGAGTGGCCCTAATAATTTCACTAATACTTCTCCCTCTTCCTCAATGTTCCTTGAGCTTTAGAGATGATGATATAAATACCTTATTTAGGGCTGAGCCTCCAACCAGCAGTTACTTTCAGTAGCTTTTGTAGCTAGCTGTGAGTTTCTGAATTCATAGCTGTTCATTGCAAAAAGATGCTTCTCTGAATAAGGCTAAGAGTAGCTTTTATCATTGAGCATAAAACACTATGTTTTAAAAGTGATGCTAGTCTTTAATCTATAGATGAGTACTTCAAAGGTGATTTACCCAGTTTAGCAAAGGTATAGAGTGAGAAATAAAAAAATGGGCCCCACGTGCACTGTGCCTAATGAAATCTGGCCCTCTATAGGCTCCATTCTAAGTTCCCAGAACATCTCTTCAGGTGTGGAGTGACATCATGAGAGGGTCTGCATCCATGGCACGTTTTCCCTCCATCATGTCTGTGGTTGTTGAGTTTTATGAGAATGAACATCAAAGAGGGAATTCCACAGACAGTTATTGGCAAAAGCATATATGTCAGTATGAAAGGCATTTCCTGCTCACTGGTGGAAACTAAAAATGTGTATGTGTTTGAGTTCAGGAATCCAAGTAAGACCATAATAAATTCTCCAAATCGATTTGGTAAATTAATGAAAAGAAAGAAGGACGGACTGGAGAGGGAATGAGGGAAGGAAAGGAAGTTGTAACTGAGTACATATTACCTGCCATCAATTGTGGTAGATTACATACATGATCATTTATTCTCAATCATTGCAATAATTCAATGTGCATGGGAAAATCATTACTCTTAATTTACATGGGAACAAACTGAGGCTCAGAAGTTTTATCTAACTTTATCAAGAGTACAAGGATATCAAAATTCATAATCAGTACTTTATAACTAGGTGTGTCACAATATTGGTTGTCACCCAGTCTTGCCTAGTGTGCCCTTGAGTTGCTCACCAGAGTCCCGAGAAGCTTGGGGGACCCAAGGTTCCCAGAGTTTCATCCCACTTCTTAGATTCCAGAAGTATGTCTCCCCAAGTACAAGGAAATCTCTGACCTATCATAGATCCTAAATTAGAGTCAATTTGAATCCCAGTGATAAAAAATATTATAATTTGTTAATAATTATGTAATACGGAACTTCCTTGTCCCTGTAGCATTGTAACTACAAAATTACTCACTTTCATGGGAATCATGAATGAAAAATGCTGCTCCAGGCATCTGTGGGAGTTAGGAACTTAAGGAGGGAAATAGTGTCTGGGACTTTCCACCCTTACAAGCTGTCTGTGTTCTGATATTAGCTCCTGTCCCAATCCTCTCTACTCACTGCTTACAGCTAATTGGAGTCACCCACATAAAAATGACTGTACAGAAAGTTCTCTGGTTGAAGAAAAAACAATGTAGTGCTACATATTTACTTAAAATTCAGTTGTGTCTTCAACTGCATATTCTCATGGAATTGATAGTTCAATTTTTAACTTGTAAAAATTACTAAATGAAAAATATAAGTAATAAAATTAGAAAAGAAACACTATTTTTTACTTAACTGAAATTATAACAGATCTAATAATAAGAATGCAAGGTATGTTGTTAACTTATATTATTTTTTGCTAGATCATGAAAATATTATATCCTGTTTGTATAAAATCAGAAAACCTCACGAATTTCTTGAACTCGCTTAGGAAGTTAATTAAAAGACTTATAACTTGTAAGCTGATTTGAATTGAGATCCAGTACATATTTGGTGTGCTAGCTGTCAAATCTCTCTTAACATTTTGATGTGATAAAATTCTGGCAGGGGAGACAAAATATTTGATTTCAATTGGAGTCCTGTTGTTAACATGCTTTGGGCAAGTCCTTTAACTCCCTTGAACTTGATTACTTAATTAAACAATTTGGACAAATGTCTTTAAATCTGAGACCAACTCAGATCTGTAGTGATAAACCATTTTTCAGCTCCCAAAGTGGACCTGACATTGTTCCAATGTCAGACTTTTTAGAGACATTCTTTTCTGTAGTCAATGAAAACAAAACAAACCCAATAATTTTCAAGCATTGTTGTCCTAGAACCCTGCAGCATAAGCCCCATGCCTTTCCTGTTTTATTTTCTCCTATTAATCATTCCTAGGATCTCTTCAAAATAAACCAGTTTCAGAAAGTCATTTGGTAGTAACCCTAGTTAAGACATTAACTTTATTATAAAACTAGTATGCTGTTTATGTTTAAGGTAGTACCATCAGTATGGTGTCAAAAAAGTTATAGTAAAAGAGGCAAAAATGAAATTAAGCCACTGGGATTAAATATTTATTGATTTAACATAAGTTATGTCTAGAATCCAGTAGAAACAAATAAGAAACCCTTATCTTTTCTGGGATATATTAGTCATAGAAGTTAAGTCATGCTGAAGTGAAAATAAAGCTTGGTATCTCAGCAGCATAACACAAGAAGCTGTTTACTCAAGTGATGTCTAAAGTGGCTTAATGATATTCCTTGGAAATTATCTTCTGAGTGATGAAATATGAACCAGCTGCTTTCTACTCATAAACACCCATCTTCAAATTTCCTACTTCTAGCTGTGTATACATTGATAGTCGGAGTTGCACACACTTTTATTTCTAGGCTCATGTAAGTTACCTCTGTTCATATATTCCTGGTTGGACGTCAGCTACTGTCCTTACTGTATCCAGTGGTAACTGGGAAAATGTACTCTTCCTGTATTCACAGAAATCAAACTGTTGGGCATTTGAATTGCATTGTTCTCTTCAGGAACATGGGGAAGCTTACTCAGTGGAGTTAAAAATAAATGAAAAAAAGGAGCAGAGTATTTACAGCTGTTGAATCTGTTGGTGAAGCTTGGGACAGAAGAAAATTCCTAGACAAAGGCCCAGCAGAATTAAGGATCCCATGTAACATGGCTATTCTCAAAAACAATATTTATGACATGAGTATTTGTTGGCATACACACTGTATTAGTCATTTTGCTAATTGATGTGATCTTGCTGAAAATGGAAATTAAAATGGATGTCTTAACAAAATCTGCCCCACTGAAAGCTTGAGAAACAACTTCTTCAGCTAGGACAGTCTATTTAAAGGTGTGCCTAGAAAGCAAACATGATGGACAGGAGAAAATGAAACAGGGAAAGAGGGTAAGTCAGTACAAGGTGGCATTATTAAATTGCTCACTGATACAAACAACTATGGCTGGCCCTTCAGGTCATCATCGGAGTCTCCTGAAATGGTTTTCACAACTGGCCCAAGGATATCTAAGACTGTAAACGGGAGATAAATAATGCCATCCAACACTTTTGCTGCTCAGGCTGTCCAGTGAAATATGGAGTCCCCTTCAAAGCAGCAGCCAGTTGTTAAAGCTGGTCAGTGAAACTAATTCCAATTCTTCCTGCTCTAGCTAGTCCTGAGGAAAATATTAAAAATGTTTCTGTCACTTTTATACTACCTACATCTGCTTGCATCCCTGAAAACTCATATGTTAAAACAGTAATCTCCAAATATGATTGCATTAAGAGATAATTTTATAGGAGTTATTAAATTTAAATAAGGCAATAAGGTCAGGATCAGATAGGATTAGATTTCTTATAAGAAAAATGCTGGAAATAATCTCTCTATACCCCTCTCCTTTCCTCTGAGTGCATGTCCTTCTTGGTCTCCTCTTCTCCCCAGTCACAAGCCAAGAAGAGGCCACATGAACATACAATGAGAAAACAGCCATCTTCCTGCCAGGAAGATGTCCTCCTTAGAAGTGAGTGTGCTTGCTAGCACTTTGATTATAGCCTTGGGAACTGTATGCATTAAATTTCTGTGGTTTAAGTCACCTAGCCTATGGCATTTTGATGCAGAGGCCCCAGTAGACTAATACGCTATCCATTCCATGTGATCTAGGTTGCTTTGCTGTTTGGTTCGGTTGCCTGGCTAGTAAGATGGTCCAAGTCCTTCAGTTCTGGGGGCTTTGGACTATGCTCTTTCTTGGCTGTCATGATTGTTACATTCGCCTAGTGATCATTTACTGGTTACAAATGAGTAAAGTATGTACAGATGATTCCCTGGTCTTCAAATATCCTTCTTATTCCATTGTCTCCCAGCAGCATCCCTACCTACTATTGTAGATTGTGGTCAGTTTCCTAGACCAGGATTAGAATCATTTCCTTGTTGCTGACAACCAATACCCACAGTACAGAGTATAAATATGATAGCTTTACCTTCAAATACCATGATGTGATTCCTTCTTTTTCCTTCAGAGGTAACCTCTCCCCAGGAAAACAGAACCTTAAGTCCAATACCAATTAAGTATAAGTTTTACTAGTGGGCTTCCCCAAGTGATGATAAAAGTACCTCACTTGATGCAAGCCCCTTGGTTCCTGGATTCATGCATCTCACATACTGGGAACCCAGAATCATCATCTGGTCATTGGTATATGCGCTTTTCTAAAAGTAGCCTGCTTCTTCAAGGACAGTCTTCATAAACTGGTCCATGACTTGTGCTTTTAACAGGCCTTTATTCTTTTTAACTTGTTGCTTCTATTCTCCAGTTTTTTTAAACATATTTTTTTATTGATTATTTGGGAGTTTAACATCATGCACCCCAATCCCACTCATTTCCCAGTCCTTCCATATCCACCCTCCACCTTTGCAGTCTTCCCTGCATAAAAAAATAAAAATAAATTAAAATTATAATTAAGAAAAAAAGAACATCTCTGGGCAACAACCTGTCCTATCAATGGCAACTGTCTCTCCGGTCAGTCACGCTGTGGCATCTCCAGTTCTGCTGTACTCTACCACTCTGCTCCTCCATCTTTCCCTCTCTCCAGCAGTTATTTGTTCCAAGTAGTAGCGTTGGAAGCCACAGTGTGTTAGGCACTATCCCCTTCCGCCCAAAAAGCTTTACTTGCAAACATGCATAGCAATGAGTCATTAAGTCTGGTTCAAGGCCTCTGGCTTCTGCTACACCATCAATACTGAACCCTCACTGAGATGTCTCTCAGATACCCTGCTGTTGTCCTCGGTCATGGAGATCCTGGGGCTATGATTCCGCAGGATCTGTCCCTTCACATGCTCTAGCAGGTTATAGATGGGGTAGATGTTGAAGTGGGCCAATATAAGGCCCTGGATCTGGGCCTGAGCGGGAGCTGGGATGGTCAGCCTGGGTCTCTGCTAGGCCCCCCTATACATCCTGGCTAGGGGTGGGGCCAGTTTCTCTGTGCCCAAGCTACTGCCGACACCACTGCCATGGGTGAGGGGTGGGACCAGATTTCCTACATCTATATCACAGCTGGTGCTGCAGGTCAGCGAAGGATAGGATCAGTTTTCCTATGGCTGGGGAGGGGAGGGGCCAGCTCATCACAGTACTCAGACATCAACACAGCTTCAGTGGGCAGCCCAGTCTACGGATATCTACATGTTCATTGGTGGTAACCAGGACCTTGTATATCAACGTAGACCCCAGCTGCAGTAAGACCATGGAACCAGATACAGTCCTTGGTGGCAGCCTGGGCCCAGACATCACCATGGCCTCAAGTGGCAGCACAAGCCACTTAGATTAGTTTGGCCCCCAGCAGCAGCACGCCCGTCCCGCCCCCCTGCCCCAGACATCATCACCAGGGCCTCAGGTAGCCACCATGACCACGAACATCGGAATGGTCCTCGGGTAGCAATATGAGCCACAGACATCAATCAACACAGACCTGCCTGGGATAGGGCCACTGACCCAGACTTGGCCCTTGGTGGCAGCCTGGGCATAGACATCACGAGGCCTCAGGTGGCTGAACAGACTCCTCATCTTGGACTGTTCTTCACTGCCATCATGTTGCCGGTTTCACCCCTCTCCACAGTGCACAAACCATTCTGCTTCTCTTTCTCTCCCATCTCTTCAGCGTGTACTCCATCTTTTCCCTCTTTCCATCACATATTTGTTCATCATAGCAGCATCTGCGGTTCCAAGCCACAGGGCTGGCATGAGCTCTTAAGTATCTCCCAGCTGTCTCAGGTAGCCACTTGTTTCTTCTTCTTCTTCTTCTTCTTCTTCTTCTTCTTCTTCTTCTTCTTCTTCTTCTTCTTCTTCTTCTTCTTCTTCTTCTTCTTCTTCTTCTTCTCCTTCTCCTTCTCCTTCTCCTTCTCCTTCTCCTTCTCCTTCTCCTCCTCCTCCTCCTCCTCCTCCTCCTCCTCCTCCTCCTCCTCTCCTCTCTCTTCTCCTTCTCCTTCTCCTTCTCCTCCTCCTCCTCCTCCTTCCTCCTCCTCCTCCTCCTCCTCCTCCTTCTTTTTGTTTTTTGAGACAGCGTTTCTCTGTGTAGTTTTCTGTGTTTCCTGGAACTCACTCTGTAGCCCAGGCTGGCCTCGAACTCACAGAGATTCACCTGGCTCTGCATCCCGAGTGCTGGGATTAAAGGCGTGTGCCACCACTGCCCGGCCACTTGTTGCTACTTAATGATGGAGTATGTAATAAGGCAAATAGATCCCATGACAATAAATCTTTTCCAAGCCTGAGAACTAGGAGAGCTTGTAGTACAGAAGGAAAGACAAACTCATCTCCCTTTATGTATCACCGTTCCAGCAAGTTTCTTATTTAGAGCTGAGGAGGTTTGCTATAATCAACCATCCACCAAGAGACTGGCTGATCTAACGAGGAAAGGGAGCATTACAAAGGCTCAGATTTGGTCTTTGATGCTGACAGGTTGCCCCTGTGACCACAGGGTCACCTGGATTAGCCCATGCTTTCAAGCTCGGGCACATAGACTGTCTCTACAACTATGCTCACTTTATTCACACTGACACTGTGCCAATATCAGGCCAGCAAAAATCTGTAAGGAAAACCATTCTCCCCAGCTACTATTGAGTATGTCTTGTCTTTTCAGAGCTTGTCTCTCTGGACATAGACCCACTTGTAAGCATTCTGTACAGACTTCCTTTCTCTCTCTCCTCTAATTGTACCAATTTCTACCCAACCAGGAATCCAGGAATCCATACATAGCCATACATGCCACTCATCCTTTAGAAAGTGAACTCGAGTTTGCTCACAGCTGTGCCCTCTGGAAGGATTATCTTCATCATTTTTTTTTTTCTAAAGAAATACCCATGGCTAGGTTTTGGATATGGCAACTGTCCTTTTAAAGTTAGCACCTATATAATTTATCAATAACAAAATAATCACTGCTATGACTAGAGCTTTGAACCATTTATTAGTCACTTTTTTATCTCACTTATACACCTTTTATTGAGGTGTTTTTTATTTCTGGTAACTTTGTGTTTGTTATATTCAAAGACACAGAAGTATCCAGTCTAGCGTGATATGGAAAAAAACCCTTATGATTAAGAAAATCTCATGTCCATCAAATGTTGACATAGCCCAGCTTTCCTTATACCAGCAGCTCATTATAATCCTTATCATGCATGAGCTTTAATAACTGCATTATGGCATTCAGAAGATTATCAACACCCATTTCTATAAGTATTAGGAATTTTATTTCTTTCTGATTGACCAGTAATTCAGCTCTAAACTATCTCTGAACTGTAGCCATAAAATTTTGTCTCTCACACATAAAGAAGGGTGCCTGCATATGAATGTTCCACCCTTTCAGACTGATCATTCATGAAGGCGAGAGGTTTCTTCACAGGGCCTTGTGCTTTCGTGGCAGAGAAGCCCCAGGGAAGGAAAGATTGGTACAAAAGCAAGCTGGGGCACATTTAGAAGGCATCTAATGATGCCAGCCAATTTCCAGACAGACTAATTCAATATCAATAGGAACATGAGTGAAGTAGGAAGTCAGAGTTGACTTTTGACCTAGTCCATAAAAAATATCAGATCCAGTGCAGTGTGAAAAGTAACTGAACAAAATCATGTTTGACATCTAGATAGAGATCTGATGCCAAGTACGTTTAAATGTGAGGAAGAATACTTTAGATTTGTATCCCTTCTTCAGTAGATTTCACTGGAGTATTTTCATCATGGAAATAGCATGATTACTCTGCATGTTTGAACAATTAGGCTGTTTGTAGGTAGTATGAAAGGGGCTACCACTTTAGTATAATAGTATGAAGATCAACAGATTGGATTGTTTCTAGTAAAAGGAACATGATGCAAGACAAAATTCAGGCATTAGAAGTACATGGTGAATGATCATTTGAGGAATAAGTTATAGACGGCCTGAGTTTGAAGAAAACTGCACAGGAAATAGAGGAAGCTAGGATTGCTTCTAGATGAGCAAATGGGTAACTTAATGGTGCTAATTGCAAGTGAGAAACACAGGTCGGGGAAGTCAGTTTATGACTATAAGAAACACTGACTGCGGGAGACTGGGGGCATGCAGAGTCTGAAGGACAGGTTGTAAATCTGAACATACATGCTCAAGTGAGAATGGAGGATATCAGTGTGCAATTGGAGGGAGCCAATGGGAATTAGTAGCATACAGGTGGTAAGAGGAGGAAAATGAGGAAGAGGTGATGAAGCGGGGGGAGAGGAAGAGAGAGAGTAAAGGGGAGAACAAAACAGCCTTAGGAAGATTATTACTGAGTTAAGGGTTTATCTCAAAGAATATTCTCAGGATCTTGGAAAAGGGAGATGGTTTAAAGTGAAGTAATATAAGTATATTTCACCAGAAATAATGACTTAATCTTACAGGAATCATTGCTATTGGGTTGTTTCTGATCAGATAAATCCACATGTGAATAACCAGAATATACTAGAGCACTAATGATAACTTAGTAATACATCACTGCCTGGAAACTGTTGGCCAGGGGATCTAAATGGCTATCTTCACACAGATTTCAAAACAAGAATGATGGTAGCCACTAACTTTGAGTGTTTACTATGGCAGGCATGGATTGAGTTTCAAGTTTACCACAAAACATTCTCCTAGTGGAAGGGTTATAGTCAGGTTAAACATGTATCCTAATTTGTCTAGTAAATTGTAGTGTTATTATTAATATGTATTTTTCACGTCTAGAAATGTCCCTATCTGTATGATAAATTATGTGACCCTCTCAGATACAAGTGTGGAGAGTGTGGAGATTGTTATCTACTTAAGATGACTGGAGAATTTAGTTTAATTTTTGAGACTCTCTCTCTCTCTCTCTCTCTGTCTATATATATATATATATATATATTTCAATGAGGTAGGTAAATATCATTTTCTCTTAGTGTTGAGATGTGTAACAGCAGGCATTCTAGGAAACTGGCTGAGTTTTATCACTTCAGTTTCAGAGATAAAATTATGGGTTACATGGTACAACCAAAACCATACAGGAAGAGGGATCAGAGAGCTACATCAGAAGCTTATGATCATTTCACATTTCACAATTCCAAACTGTTTCCAGAACATCTTTCTGCAGATAACACAGCTAATTAATTCTTCCCATGTTCAGAGGTGCTGTGCATGCTGTAATCCTTTTGTGAAGATGAGATCCAAAAGCATTGTCAACATAAAAACACAATTATTATCTCAAAGGGGATAAGAGACAGTTTGTTTTGAAACCAAATATGAGTGACTGTGGCCAGGGAAAACAGATTTAAGTTAACCCAAATTCTGTGTTCTAACATGGTAGTAGTTTCATGAAGCTGTTTGTAGTAACTAATTTGCAATTAGTTCCTGGACCTTCAACATCCCAACCTCTTTACTATCATTGACATTCTAATCAGTCCATAAGCCTTGTAGAATATTCTGTGTAAAGTGTGGCTTCTTCCAGGGAGTTTTCTTCACAGTGTCCACATTTCAGAATTATATATATGAATATATATATATATATATATATATATATATATATATATATATAAAACCTTTCATATTTTCTCTAAATAGTCATACCATTTGGAGACCATGCCAAGTATTTCAAAGGATCCAACAATTAGTGTTCAAGCATCTGGTAAAAAGTACAGGCTATCTTGAAGACCATTTTGGTTTACCTGCCCCTAACACAGAATTTTCAAGTTAGACTGAAATGCAGGTTTCTTATCAAGTTTTCCGGGCTACCTAATATAGAAGGTTTGCAAAGAGCAGGTGAAAAATGTAACCAGACACACATTTCTTCTCTGTTGTAATTGACACAATTTTTCTCTTTTGTAATCCATCACACAAGACTTCTTTCTTTCCCTATTTATTCATACATTTAAGTTCATAAAGATAGTTATGATATTCAGCCAGTGTATTTCACTTTGCAAGATGTAGGTTCTATTGGGGCTTAGTAAATGAAGAGAAGAATAAATCAAATATGACAATGTGAAAATTTTTCCAATCTTAACTTGTTGACGTTTGCTCGGTCAGTCAGTGGCAGATTGGGAATGGAGAGTGATTTCCATGATTTTAAAAGACCAGGGCATTGAGAGGATGTGGCCCACTGTCTGCAGTGATTCATGCCATTTGTCTGAATTTTCACGCATGAGATTCTATTCTTCAGAATCTGTCCAGTTCCTTTTAATTGAATTCACTGCCTCCACACAAATTCCTATTGTTCGTTTACCTAATTCTAGTTAATGCTTTCACATCATGAAAATCGATAGCTTCCTAATTTTTTTCCTCACCAGTTTTGCTAATCTTAACACTATTAATTTATTTCTGGTTTTACTTTTCTACTAGTCAGGTAACTTTTGGGCAACGCTTTCCACAAACTTCCCCCGAGACTATGCAACCCACCCTCTGTTTTCTTGATAGCCTAGGCAAACTCCACATATCCTTTAATTAGTATTTTCTGTAAATCAACATAATTGACCAAAGAAAATCTGGCAGAAATTTGAAGGCTTTTCATCACTAGAATGAAATATCCAAGTATCACAGAGGCAATTCCATCATCCAGCAAGCATGAGCTACATGGTTCAACTTATTTCAGTGCACTAAGTAATTAGTGAGGTATGCTTTCACAGAAAGGTCCTGGCCCATAATCTATGGCTATTCAATTTCTTTTGAAGAAAAATATTCAATAGCTTTATGGGAAAAGTAATTTATTTACTCATAGAGTTCAAACATTTTAAAGTTGCATATCACAAAATAAAACCAACTTTTAACAATGTGTTTTCAAATACTTCATTAGAAGATGCTGTTTCATTTGGGTAATTATAGTGTGATATAAAAACTTAAAGAAATATACTAGTAGACTCATACTTTATTAATAATACTATTCCTGCTAAATTATTGAAGTTCATCCCAGGTCAAATCTATTCATAGAAATAGTTATATATATATAACAAAAGCAATAAAATTTATGAAATTTATGTGACTATGTACATACTTAAAATCATACACATGTACACAATAAACTACATTGATCATAAAATTGAGTATTCATGTTTACAAAGCTGTGCTGTAAACTATCTAGACTGATTTTTCCTATCACCCATAAATATAATCCCAATTTCATTATGAACCTTATTTTGTAAGACAAAGAAATATTAATAAGATCATGCTTTTGAATTAGAGGGAATTCTAGGATGTAATTAATAAATTGGATATGAATTTGATTTTTGCCTCTGCCAAAATTTATCTAGTTCAACTTTGGAAACATCAATGGTAAAGCTATGGAGGGAAGGTAGGTTCTTGTAAGTTTTAATTTTTGAAAGCTGAAGGCTATTCTTTGCACTTTCTTCTCCAAATTTTATTTATTTATTTATTTTTATTTTATTTTATTTTATTTTTGGTTTTTCAAGACAGGGTTTCTCTGTGTAGCTTTGTGCCTTTCCTGGAACTCACTCTGTAGCCCAGGCTGGTCTCAAACTCACAGAGATCCACCTGCCTCTGCCTCCTGAGTGCTGGGATTAAAGGTGTGCGCCCCCACCACCCGACACTACTCCAAATTTTAAACAGGTAAATAAAACGCAAGGCTAAATACTAATTTTTACTTAAAAAAATGCTTTCTCCACTTTGATGGCACCGGCTGGTGCTCTGGGGACCAGTATTATTCTTCGCGTTTTCTGCACAATCTGCCCCTCTATGGGATCATTCCTGTTTGCATAAGGAAACATTGGTATTACCCATCACTTTAAAAGACCTAACCAGCTATCCTGTGGGTGTCCACTTCCTGTAGGAAGGAGCAGAAGACTGTGAAGAACAACTGTATTCGTTGCTCCTAGAGCCTCCCTGTCTGGTCTTGGTTAACCTCGGTTTAATTGAACGGTTGTCTACTAAGGTTATTTTATCAGGTCACTGACATCTTATATCTTTCCAAAGTTAAGGATCAATTTCTGTCCAATATGTTATTAAGATTCAACAAATCAGACCACACTCCTCTGTCAATTAATTTTGTCATCTAGGCTTCTGAGAACATGTAGACATGCTGTTTCTTCCCTCTTGAGGGGTTCTTACTTTAGCCGATCTGCTGCATCTTCCTTATTATCAGTCCTCTAATTCAAGGAACCTCTTGGACTCTGGCTTCACCATTTTCTATACCTTCTGAAGTGTTTTCATCTATTATCCTGGCTTCAAACACCATCTAGACACCAATCTTCCAAGTAAAGAATATTTCTATCAGTCATGATGAATAAATAAACGAATCACAAAATTCCAAGGATTTTGGTAGTCTTGAGTATATTTTGTATATAATTTTCCATTTGAACTTGTGCAAATTACTTTGTGCATTAGTTGGTGACATTGCTTCTTGATCGGGGGGTTTTTGTGTAACTTAAATGATGTTCACAAAAGCACTTGGCACAGTATCTAGCAAATAGGCAGCACACAATAAATTCTAAAATAATAAATATTAGTTATGGTAGAGATCATAATTAAGTCATACCCAGATTGCTAGATTTTAACTCCATGATCACATGTAAACAATTAGATCACTCACTTGGCCCTTTAAGAAGTTTTGTCCTTGAGTTCTCCCAGCACAGTACCTAAATGATTAACCTTTATTTGGACAAGGTGTGGAGTCCTGGCTCGAACACACATGTCCCAAAGCACCCCATTTTCTCAGTGACTCTCAGAATAGAGACACAGTTGATGAGACTCTCAAAATAGTTTTCAATTTTTAAATATACACTAGAGCTTAAATTTATCCATACTGGAATAAATGCAATTATTCCCTGTGGGGAAGTCACACATATAAGACAAATGTACCACATGCCTTCTAAATTTACATAATCTTATAGGAACATATCTTTTTATAAATCATCTCATTTTTTCAAGTCAGCTATGTAATGTGACCAAGGCCATGCAGTTTTTATTTTATAAATGAACATATTGAATTTAATTTACTTGTTTATGGAAATACGATTTCTATTTCATTCAAGTCATACCTATGATACAGGTTTTGATGGATAGGCTGTTAAACATATAATTAAATACATAAGCATTATTTTTTTACTTTTATGTTTTTTATTTGTGTGTGTATGTGTTTGTCTTCACATGAGTGTGCGTGTGTATTAGTATGGGTGCCTACTTATGAAGGCCAGAGGTTGCCATCTGAAAATCTCCCTCAAATATATTCCACTGACCCTGGAGTTAACTGGCTCAGATAAACTGGCCAGCAAGCAAATGCTCAGGGATCCTGCTGCTTCCCCAGTGCTGGGTACAAGTGAGCACTGCCCCACTCAGCTGTTTGACATAGGGATTAGGGGATCAAACTTGGATCTTCATGGGTGTGTAGCAGATGCTTTACTGACTGAATCCACTTTCCAGCCCATTGTTGGCATCATTTCATAATGTTCCTGTCAAAGTAGAACTCAAAATGAGTTGTTTTCAATACATAAAATAAGATGATTTTTTTTTTACTCCTGTTGCCTAACAACCACTTTTATTTTGCTGCCATCTAGAAGGTCCCCTTAGTGTCCCCTCTGACTGAGAAGCTTCATCTGTTAATGATTCAATACTTTCTATACAGCACATAACTTTACATGCGATGAGGCATGGGCCATTCCTGCTTGGGAATTTCCTGTAAGGCAAAAGACACCCAAACATCCACCAGATGTAAAGCCAGAGCAATAAAGGAAGGAGAGCCATAGCAAGAGCACAGTCTACAAAAGGAATTTGTTGTGAGAAGTTAGTGGCAAACAGCCTTCAGAATCAATTTGAGCTGGGTCTGAACAGCATGTTCATCACTACCCTGTCATGAATGGGTGTTAGTGCCTTGAATCTCTCTTCTCCTCTGAAGAATGAGGACACCAAAGTCTAATTCACAGGATTAAAGTATCTCATATATTATTGATATCTCATAAGGCGTTGCTCCCAATGTGTCTCCGGCTTGACCCTCCATCACTTCAAGCTCTTTTTGACTAAAAATGCCAACCTGCTACAAAAAGGAAAAATCAACTCCAATAGGCATTTAACTATAAAGTAAAACTTGGTGGTTAAAATCTAATATATTATCTTTTTTTCTCTAATTTTTTCAAATGGCATCAAATAAAATATCTCATTTGGAAAGATTATACTTGAGGTTTCAAGTATAAAAATGACACATAGACAGTAACAGGATTTTTGTCCTCATTCATTTAGTGTCTTTTTTGAATAAATGTACTTATTTGAAGCATAAAATTAATCTGTGACAAACATGTCCATATTTTGTAGTTTAATTTTAATATATAAAATATTTGATATTAGCAGCTAAATGAGTAATTTAAGACTAAATAATGTATCATAATTAAAAAACTTTTCTTGAGAACTTTATACATGAGAAGTGTATAAACATAATACCTACCACTTCTTCAAACTCCTTTCATGTTTTCATAGTCTCTGCTTAGTCACTGTTTTATTTCTGTGAAGAGACAGCATGACTACGGTAACTCTTATCTAATCACAGGCACCCCTGGAAAAAAATGACAAAAATAACAAGGCCTCTCACCAAGGTTGTATGAGCAGTAAGGTATTTGTGGAAGAGGAGATACTTCACAGCCCAGAAAGCTGTAAAGGAAAGTCCAGGGATCCAACTTTCTTTAGTCATCATCCATACTGAGGTGGCCTTTTCACTCAGACAGCTGCCTTTGAATCATCCATGCTCCTATAAGCTAAGAATTTATCCATCCATCCTTGTTCATTGAGCTAAGAATTATATCTTCGTATTTCATTAGTGCACTGTCTTATTTAGGGTTTCTACTGCTGTGAAGGGACATTATGACCATGGCAACTCTTATATAAGAAGACATTTAGTTGGGGCCAGCATATAGATTCAGAAGTTTAGCCCATAATCACCATGGTGGGAAGCATGGAGGCACACAAGCAGACATGGTGCTGAAGGTGGAGCCAAGAGTTCTACTTCTAGATCCACAGGCAGCAGGAAGAGAGAGTGACACTGAGCCTGGCTTGAGCATTTGAAACTTCAAAGCCTACTCCCAGTGACACATTTCCTCCAACATTGCCACACCTACTCCAATAAGGCCACATCTCCTAACAGCACCTAATAGCACTCCTCAGCACCACTGTCTTCCATGATCCTACTAGGATGACCCATTAGACTCTGATTAAAATGGCTAATCATTTTTGTAGCCATAAATCCCAAAGTGTTTCATATTTCTCTAAACAAAAATTTGGTCCTGCCTATCACAGCAATACCCCAGTCTCTGGTGCCAACTTCTGTCTTTGTTAGGGTTTCTATTGCTGTAAAGAGATACCATGACCATGGCAACTCTATTAATTAAATCTATTCATTCATTTTACATCCTGACCATAGTTTCCCCTCCTTTCTCTCCTCCCATCCCTTCCTCCACTTTCATCTGCCCCCCAATTCACTCCTCCTCTGTTTCTGTTCAGAAAAGGACAGGCCTCCCATGGGTGTCAACAAAGCATGGCATATCAAGTTGTGGTAGGACTAAGCTCTTCCCCTTGTATTAAGACTAGCAAGGCAACCTAGGGTGAGGAATAGGTTCCCGGAAGCCAGGCAAAGTGTTAGGGACAGGCTCTGCTCCCACCACTAGGAATCCTAAAAGTAGATCTAGCTATACAATTGTCACAATATACATAAAGGGCCTAGGTCAGTCCCTAGCTGTTGGTCCAAAGTCTGTGAGCTTCTATGAGTCCAGATTAGTTGTTTTTATGTGTTTCCTTGTGATGACCTTGACCCCCTGGTTCTTACAATCTTTCCTCCCTCTCTTCAACAGGATTTCCTGAGCTTGGCTCAGTGGTTGGCTGTGGATCTCTTCATCTGTTTCCATTAGCCCCTGGATGAAGGTTCTCTGATGACAACTGGGGTAGTTACCAATCTAATTACAAGAGATGGCCAGTTCAGACTACCTATCCACTATTGCTAGGAGTCTTAGCTGGGATCATCCTTGAAGATTCATGGGAGTTTCCCTTGTACCAGGTTTCTACCTGACCCCAAAATGCCTCCTCCCATCAAGATATCTCTTTCATTACTCTCCCTCTCTATCCATCCCTTAACTCAATCTCTCATTTTCCCATCCTTGCACAGCAACTCTTATGAAGGAAAACATTTAATTTAGGCTAAATTGTTCAGAGTTTTAGTCCATTATCATCATGATAGGAAGCATGGAAGCACAGGCAGACATGATACTGGAGAAGGAGCTGAGAGTTCTACATCTAGATTGGCAGGCAGCAGGAAGAGAGAGTGACACTGGGCCTAGTCTGAGCATTTGAAACCTCAAAGTCCACTCCCAGTGACACAGCTCCTCAATAAGGCCACATCTACTCCAACAAGGCCATACCTCCTAATCCTTCTCAAGTAGCGCTACTCCTATATGGGCTGTTCTTATTCAAACCACCATATTCTACTCCTTGGCTCCCATAGGCTTGTAGCCATATCATAATGCAAAAATACATTCTGTCCAACTTCAAAAGTCCTCATAGTCTATCACAATCTCAAGTCAAAGTTCAAAGTCTCTTCTGAAACTCATGGCAGTCTCTTAACTATAAGCCCTGCAATATCAAAATAAAAAAAGCAGATCATATACTTCTAACATAAAATGGCACAGAATATATATTATCATTCCAAAATAGAGGAAAGGAAGCATAGTGAGGAAATACTGGACCAAAGCAAGACCAAAAACTAACAGGACAACTTCAACTTCTGCATCTGCATGTCTGATGTCAAAGTGCTCTTCAGATCTCCAACTCCTTCCACTTTTGTTGACTGCAACACTTCTCTTCCTTGGGCTGGTTCCATGCCCTGTTAACAGCTCTCCTGGGCAGGTATCCCACTACTCTGGCATCTCTAACATCCTAATGTCTTTAATATAATCAATTCCTCTCCACCTTCACTGCTTTATGCAAAGGTCTATCTAGCCATCCATGCAGGGACACCCCTGACACATGTCTGGCATCAGTATCTTTTCTTAGCCACAACCCTTTTTGTTGACTCTAAAGCCAGAACCACATGGCCAAAGCTGCTGTGTTCTGCTGCTTGGTGGGGCTGGAACTTGTTTCTCTCTTTCAACTGCATTTGCATCAGCTTTCTGTTGTTGATGGTTCCCTTTACTGCTTAAGATTTCCTTCGATTCTTTTCTACATGTTTCAGGATTAGCTAGGTGTGGTCTTCCCATGAGATTTCCATTTCCTTTGTTCCCGTTAGCATCAGACTTTTCTTTAGGTATTTTATCCCCTTGGGCACAGGACTTGGCACCAACATCACCTTTCCTAGTGCTCTTTTTCTCTGTATATTTTGTATTTCTCCTTGACCCACTTGCTTCTTGTCATTATAGACCTGTATAAAAGTAATTAATAATAACCACATAACACACTCAGTATTAGGCTGTCTTGAAATCTCCTCTGCCAATGCCATTAATCCAAAACTCTTTTATTTAGCCACAGGCAGATTTTTATGACAAGAGCAAAACCCAGCCACATTCTTTCCTAATTCAAAGTCCATATTCCAACAATAAGCAGCATGGTCAGGCCTGTCACAAAAATATCCCAGTCCTTGGCACCACTTTCTATCTCAGTCACTGTTTTGTTGCTGTGAAGAGGCACTATGACCAAGGAAATTCTTACAAATGAAAACATTTACTTGAAGGCTTGATTACAATTTCAGAGATTTAGTTCATTATCATCATGTCAGGGAGCATTGTGGGAGCATGGCAACATTGTTGGAACACAGCAACACTGGTGGCACTGGAGCAGTAGCTAAGAACTACATCCTGAAATGTAGGGTGAGAGAGCAGGGAGGGAGGGAGGGAGAGAGGGAGAGAGGGGGAGAGAGAGAGAGAGAGAGAGAGAGAGAGAGAGAGAGAGAGAGAGAGAGAGAGAGCTGAGCCTAGCATGGGTTTTTGAAACCTCCAAAGTCCACTCCCAGTGACACATTTCTTCCAATAAGGCTATACCGACTTCAAAAGGCCATACCTTTCAATCCTTCTCAAACAATGCCATTCCATGATGACTAAGTATTCAAATAAATGAGCCTATGGGGGCCATTCTTATTCAAACTGTCACAGTCTCTTCTCTAATTATTATTGTTACATTTATATACAATTGTATACTCACACACTCACATAGGTATCTATAACCTCCTGAGTCCATTTAGCATTGTCTGTATGTACATGTATGCACAATTGACAACTTGGGATTGGACATATTATATTGAATTTCCTCCCTAGAAGAAAATACTTTTCCCTCTTTTAATAGCCATTGATCACTTTAGCTCTTCACCTAGGGGAGGGACAATGTTCACATGTCAATTGGTATTGTCATTATGTTGGTCTTGTTCAGGTGCTCCCAATTATTCATTTGCCCACTATTTATTCCCATAATTATATACAGGTTTCCTGGAAGCAAGAGACTATCATTCTTATGCATATAATCAAATCAGAAAATAAAAATTCCTGAAATATTGAAGTATAATTTATGAAAATAAATAACAGTAACTAAAATATTCATTAGCAAAGGGAGATTAATATCTTCAAATCAAAAAGCTCTATTAATTAAAATTTTTTTCTGTTATAACTTATGTTCATTTTACTTACGAAATTGTTTATTTACCAAAAACATTTTCTAGTCTTACATGACATTTAAACACATTGTTTTATTTAGTGAATAATCCAGCAAAACAGTTCTGTCTTTATGAGGATTCAATAGTTACTTAGAAACTACATCAGAGATGATCTAAATACCTTATCTAAGATACATTTCAAATAGACAGTCTCAATAACTAGCCGTTGAATCCAATCTCTTTTCTTTATATACCTAAAGATTTTCAACTAATGAGAGAGTGTATGGAGGTCCGAGGACAACTTTATGGAGTCAGTTCTCTCCATCTACCTTTATATGGGTTCTGGGGATAGAACCCATATTCCAGGTTCCAGTTTCTGTGGTCATCTGGCCTGTGAGGCAAGTGCTTTTCCCACTGATCCATCTGACCTGCCATACTTCAGTAGAATTGTAAGACTAAGAATTTATGACTATGATTGGAATTCTATATCAGTCATTTCTGAATAAGTAGCTTCTTTGGGTAAATCACAGTTCAGAATCTCAGTCATATTTTTCTTAAACAAGGACGATGATGTCATTCCCTCTTGTTATCTCCCAAGACTTTACAAAGATCAATGATGCAGTGAATGTGAGGGCACAAAGCAAATTTTTTCTTCCTATTCCAAAAATTAAATATACAACAGTCAACAGAAGCTAATCATCAGCAAAGCAGAAAAGACATAATGACTGGCAAGCCTGATTTCCAGGTCCAAATCTTAAGACAAGAGACCCTAAGAATAGGACCAACTCCTTCATTTTCTGAGGTTTGATTTTTCTCATCATAAAAATGGCATTTATTGTGGAGTCTAGCTTCATAATGCACCCAATTACCTTACTTTTAAAAAACAAAACAGTTGTTACATGGGTATTAGTTATATTAAACATATCTACTAAGCAGGCATTTAATATCCATTCAACAGAGATATATCTGCCTTATTTGGATTAGCCAAGTTTCATTTTTAGTTGCAAAATGTATCTTCACATAATAGATAGATGTAGAAAATTCAATATACATAACTAATTTCAGTTAAATAAGTAAATTGAAAGAGAAACAAAAACAAAATTTTCAAGTATCTTAAAACCCAAACTGACGATAAACAAAAAAAAGAGAAAAAAGATGTAGGAAAGTAAAATTTTGCTCAGATATAAAAGTATAGGTAAAAATGGAGAGTGGGTGCAGTCTGCTGGGTGAGGAGTAAGCTGTTAGCATTGTTGCTTTGAGTAATGCAGTGGCTTTGGACCACCTACAAAGAGGTCTAGAGTCTCACAAAAGCCACAGAAATGACTCAGGTTTATGAAGGATCTCAGAGGAAAGTACCCATTGGAATCAGTGTTTCCCCTGGACCCAATTAAAAATCTTGCCATTTAAAGTAGATAATCTTTTATCTCTTCAGTTAAATTTAATTATTTTATTGTTTTTGATACTCTGAAAATAGGATTGTCAATTTACTGTTTTAGGTAATTAGTTGTTAACATATAGAAATGCAAGTATTTTGTTGTTGATTCTAATACTGTAATTTTACTGAATTAGTTATTATCCCTAGTGTGTGTGTGTGTATACATATATATATAGTTTTCTATATGTTAGATCAAGTCATTTGAAAAGAGATATGTAACCTCACACTAATACTGTTTGAAGTAGCTTTCATTATACCCAGTCACAGATAAAAAGGAGACATGAAAGAAAAATGGGAAAGTTGTTGAAAAGAAGGAGAAAAGGAAGACGAGAGAAGGGAATGGAGGTTGAAAATAATTAAAATTCATCACATACATTCATGAAACTGTCAAAGGTCAAAAAAAGTTCCTTTTAAATTTGGGGACACCTTTTATTTCTTTTTCTTCCTTAATTGCTCTGGCCAGGATTTCTAGTACCGTGTTGCATAGGAGCAGTAAGAATGGGTTGCTTTGTTTAGCTTCTCGTCTTAAAGCTGTCATGTTTTCATTACATAATTTGAATTTAGAAGTACATGTGTGACTTTTATTATATTGAGATAATTTCATTTTAGTCATAATCTAAAGAATTTATTTCAAGTGTCTGAAAAACTACAAAAATGATGAAAGAAATTGAAGAAATAATAAGTGTGTGCATGTTCATGAATTGAAGTCTGGATATTATGGAAATCTCCATATCAACCTACAGTAATATCCAGATTCAGGATAATCCCTATCAAATTTTCACTAACTCATTTTTACAAAAACAGAAAACAATTCTAAACTTCATATAGAATGACTAAGGACCAGTAGCAGACAAAACAATCTTGAGAAAGAGTGAAGTGTTTCAGAATAGTCTACAAAGCTAAGAATTAAAGCATTATAGTGCTGATGTAAAGACAGACACACAGACCAATGGGGACAACGTTAAGCCCCATAAATAACATACTAGCTTCCTACAATCCCACAGCTAAGAATATCATCAAATAACATCTAAAACTTGTAACAGCCATTTCCTCTTTTTGTTTCAGCCTGCCTACCTGATGTTCCCACCAACATATTTGACACATGCCTAATTCATGACCCTTTTTCCCCCCTGTAACTATAAAAGTACATGTAACTCCTTACATGTTGAAATATGTTACTTGGGGAAACCTTAATCCATATTTGTGAGCCATGGTTTGGCAAACAATATGTCAGCTCTTATTTTATTTCAGGTGAGAGCTGTGGTTTTAAAATGGATTTATTTAATTTTTCACTATGCACATTTGAGTGTCTTTGTGTGGGTATGTGAACATGAGTGTAGGAAGCCAGAAGAGAGTGTCGGATCCCTTGGCTCTTGAATCATAAGAGAAGTCTTGCAGACTCTGAACTAATGAGCCACTAAGAGTTTTATGTCACAGTTAAACGATGGAAACCTTGTCATGTGTGACAACAAGGATAAAACTTGAGAGCATCATTAGAGCGAAGGCAAACATACACAGAAGGACAGTAACTGTGTGAATCCATGTACTTGAGGTCTTTGACTCCATTCTTCATGGAAGCCCAGAGTAGAATGCTAGTCTGCTAGACCCCCAGAGTGAAGAGATGAGAACTGCTTGTTGTTCTTCAACAGATACAAACTTTCAGTTCAGTGAAATGGATACAAGCATTGAGGTCGGCTGCATAGGATCTTGGTCATAATTAACAATGCTCCCAAGTGTTCATAAAACTATTTTCAAAAAAAAAAAGGAAAGAAAAAGTAAGAGCAAAGGAAAGGAGAGAGGAAAGAAGCAGGAAAAAGAAAGGGAAGGAGGAAATGAATGGGACAGAAAGGAGAGAAGGAAGGAAAGGAAACGGATGGCGATTGGGCATTAAAACATGTTTTTTTCTCTGAGTTTTTGCTCGTTTAATTCTCAGATATGCACAAACAACACAGTTGCTGGAGTTCACACCTTGCATTACTCTCGCAGACAACTTCTCAGGGGGTGGGCTGTTTCTCACCCATGGAATCCCTGGCCGGAACTCTGGAAATACAGATCTTTTAGTGGGCCAGAAGCTCAGAATTATTTTGGGCTTGTAGCTTACCAGCAATGTAACCTTCTGGGCTTCTGTTGTTTTCTTAACTGTAAACTTATAAGACTGGCCTGTGTAATCCTGCCTTGGTGTCCTCTGGTACAACACATGAATTGATAAGAGAGATTTTCTAACAGAAACAAATCTAACATCGTGTCTAATTCAAGATATATTGACCTGGTTGTTACTAGATTTAGCCTATCTTTGGAAGGGGTGGGGGAACAAAAACAGAGTTTACTGGCAGCCTGGGTGAGTCAAAAGACCAAGCTATTTTTGGTAAAGACCACTAAACTGACTCAGGCATTTATATGCATTTTCTCAGAAAGGCACCCAGCTTAAATTCCAGGGGAATACCTACACCTCTGCTGCAGAAATCATTACTAAAAAGAATGTTCTTTGCTGAATAAGGAAGCCACCCAAGGAATACCAGCCAGGCAGTGTGCTTGGCAGGCCCCAATGTTTTCCAGTTGCTAAAGCTGTCAAGTGACTCAATTATCAAGGAACATGTGGCTCAAGAAGGGGATAGACATATTGTTTGATTCCTTCTGCCTGTCCCCCACAGTGTCTTAAATTAGCCAGTCTTTAGTAACCAACCTTTAACTGGTGAAAAGTTCCTTTGTCAGTCTGTGAGATACAGTGAACTGGAGTTAGGGGAGAGAGGCAGCAAAGTGCTTGCCTTGCGAGAACGAGGATCTGAATTTGCTCCCTTGAATCCTTGTAAAAGAGCCAGGTGCAATGTCACACACTTGTAACCCCAACTCTGGGAAGACAGAGATAGACAGATCCCTGTGTCTTTCTGGCCAGTTCCAGGCTAGTGAGAGACCCTTTATCAAAAATAAAAAGATAGAGAGAGCCTGAGGAATGACATCTGAGGCTGTCCTCTGGCCTCCATATACACAAGCACGCATGTGCATCTGCACATATGTGAACACACACACACACACACACACACACACACACACACACACCCCACAATGATGCAGTGAGTCATTCTATACTAAGTTTGGAAGACAACATTCAAACTGAAGTCCACTATTGAGTCTTTGTATTGCATATAGATAACTTAGATAAATTAAATAGTATTTTTAGTTCATTCTCCAGACTGCTGTCATATGGAAAGTACTGAAATTTGAGTGAGTGCAGCTGTGCTGAAGATAGCCATCTCTCTGTTGTCTCCAACGAGGCAGCACAAAGCAGTACCTACAAGTGGGGATTTCAAAGCCTGAAGTGTCAGTTCTGCATTCTTATTAGTTCTTATTGTCTCTGCTAGCTTGAACAAGAGACACAACCATCAGGAGACTTTGTTTCCTAGTCTATACAGAGGGAAAATAATTATAACTAATAGTGCTGTTAGATACATATAGGCACAGTTACATATACCAAGCACTAAATAAATACTATCAGCAGTATTATTAAGTATATGAGTGAACTTTGAATTATACTTTCATATAGTTGTATACATTGACTCTCTTTGTATCAATGCCTTGATGCTTCTACATCCCCAAAGAAATTCACCTCTTCTTTAAAATTTCATGTTTAACATTTCAGTCATCTTGTAAATTCAGAAACTTAACCTGTTTTAGCCATCATCAACACAAACACCTGGAGACAGAAGAGCTGAATCAAGCCATACACCAGACAGGAGGAAATGGGGAAGTAAATGGAAACATCACCCAGATAGCTGATGGGAGAAAGGCAAAAAGAAAATGCAAGCTGCTATAGTAATATTTGAACCCTGAAAGTAAGCTATGCCTAAACCATATTCTTATAATGTTTAGTGAGTCAATAGGGTCTCTGTTTTGATGGAACAGGCATAAGACATAGCAGTTGACACTGGAGAAGATCTAATTCTGTTGTTAGACTTCTGTACCGAAAGTAGCTCTCTTGAACTAATGAATCAGTACAGACCACTGGAACTGACAAACTGTGAATCTTTATTCAAGGCTTGACATGATTCTTCTACTGACCCACTGCAATGGAATGAATTTCAGTTCTCCAAAATTTGTCCACTGGCCCATATTTGGAGTAGGATCTGTCACAAAGTCAAGCTAAATGATGAGGTTAGAGTGGGCCCTCATCCAGGGTCACTGGTGTCTGTATAAGAAGAAACTGAAATGGAAACACAGGCACATACAGTGGAAAATCTTTGAGAAAGTAGAGGGAGAAGATTGAGAAGTCAGAGAAAAAGCCTTGGGGGGGGGGAATCAACATGCCAATACCGTGAACTTGAACTTTTATAACTTTTAAACTTTTTTTTGTAACTTGGATAAAATATTGTCTAAGCCATCCAGTCTCTGTTGCTTTGTTAGGAAAGCCTTGGCAAACTAGCACAACTCATATCTGGAAATAATAATTATGGGACTCTTCATTTGGAATCACCACCTGGTGTGTAATCTGGGCAGTTTTTCAGCTTTTGAAACTCCTGATAAATGGAGTCCAAAACATTCCAGAATGTCTAGCTCCATTTTTGGAACTTATCCTTTGTGAAGAGTTCTTCATACTTGGTGTTGAATATTTGTTATTGTTGAATGTTCATATGAATAACACTGGGATACTAAGCATTTAGAGTGCTTCCAGAATACCCACACATTCTATTCACAGAATGCCTAATGCTGTGTTTAGTATTTATTATATAATGCTTGATTTGAATAGTCAAATTTTTAATTCATTGGGAGATATTTTATGAATATCTTTCAATTTATAGGTTTTTATCTGAACAAAGAGTAGCTGATCATTTCTGAAAGCCAAATGTACTCAAAATATTATGTATGGGGTTTTCTTCCCCAGAGAATTTTGAACTTCTGAGTAAAGTCACCAAATGATGATACCATCTCAATAGTTTTGGTTTTACTGCCCTGTTTGAGGTCAGTTCCTTTGGCTTGAGAAGAAATGTTTATTGTGTAGAGAATTCCATCTGAACATCGCAAGCTCCCCATTTCTATAAATCATAGGCCACACTCTAGCCAAGAAGCAAAACTTTTAAGAATATCATCTCCTGATATTCCACTTACCTTTTTACTGAAACCAATTATTCTGGGCAAGCACCATCCAATGGAGTTGAGGTATTACCACTCTTAAGAGGACACACTAAAGGGTACACTGACTGCCTGGCTAAAATTTAATAGAGGTTTTTACTTCAGCTGACACTATTCAAACTCATATTAACAATAACAATGATGATGATGGTGATGATGATGATGGGTAACCCTTATAAAGTGCTTTTCACAACTCCAGCATGTCTTTAAATGCACTGACTCAGTTAATATACATACTTGTTGATGTAGGCATTATTTCCTATTTGCATTTTATGAAAAAATACAGAGAAATATAATGACCCCAATAAACAGCAGAATCAAGATTCTTACCAAGTCTGGCTTTAAAATTCTGCTACCAATTACAGTGTGCTCTTTACAAAGAGAATGCATAGTTCAAGGAAAGAAACATGCATCCACTACACCACATCTTAATCTGTGGGTTCACACCTCATATAGGGTTGCATAACCAAATGCCATGGACCTGGAAAAACTGGAAACAAGTTTTGTCCAAAAGGTTTATGAACATGAAATGACTAAAATGTAAAATCAACATAAAATACTTCATGAATCCCAGGTATTTCTGGCAGTACTCATGTTGCATGCCACAGCCTTGTTTCTGAACACAAAGTATGTACACCTGAAACTGTGCATGTCACCATGCCACACAATGCCAATGAGCACTGCCTGGATTACCTCGGCTCACAGTCAAAACTCAGAATGTATTTACTGTATTTACAAGGTTTTCTGCTTTGGGGCTGGGAAGATGGATAAGGTTAGCAAGAACTCCTGCTATAGCAAGAGGACCAAATTCAGATCCTCAGCATCCATATAAAAAACCTATCATAGCCTCAGGTGCTTGTAATCCTAGTGCAATGCAGACATGGAGTTAGGAGGATTGGTTTGGCTTGTTGGGGCTTGCTGGTCATCAGGCCAACCAAAACTCACTGATCTACAGGTACAATGACAGACCATGTCACAAGAGAATAAACTGAGGGTGCTAGAGGTCATCTGAAGGACTCTGGCCTCCGTACATGTGCATGGGTATGCATATCTGTCCACACATATGTGTACACCATGCATACATACACAATTAAAAAGCAATCCCAAAGTTTTCTGCTTTTATAGAAACATAGTGTTTTAACTACAGAACTACTTTCCTACCACCATTCCTTAGCATGAAAGCGTCAAATTAGTATGTATTTGGATTGGATTGTACTAGAATATTGATATAAAGTTGCTGTTTAAGTTGCTGACTTAAGTTTCTTCAAATCATTAAAGAATATTGGTTTGGGATTAAAGTAGAATTTCTAACAATCTCTGAAGTGGCCCAAACACATGTCTGCCACTTTGTATTATATCCTTGTGTTAAGAGAAGCAGTCTCAGCATTGATGACTTTAAAATCAAAATGTCAAACAAAAGTGCTGACCATGGCCTGTGCCTGCTATATCAAGCCTGCAGCCAAGTTTGGATTCCTTATATAAAGTAATGTTTGCAAATTTGCTTTTTTCTTTAATATGCAGTAAAATTATGTGTATGTCAAAGAATTATTTTTAGAGAAATGTCTTCACAGTTTACTATCAGTAAATATTTGATTTGCATTCCACTTTTATGTATAACTTGCTAGAATTGTATACATATTTCTCGAAGAAAAAGGGGCTGCAAGCAGGAGTTTAAGAAACCCGATTCTAAGCAATATTTACGGAAGAATGTTAACATTAGCTATTTGAGGCCTTGGGAAAGGGTTAAGTGGACATGTACTTGATCTTAGCACCCAGTCAGAGTGCTCAGCAGATGTTTCCCATGTGTATTATAAATGTTAATTTCCTCCCATTTAACAGCATATGTCCAAAGCACTGAATTGAGCTACTCAAAAAAGCTAAAAGTAGGATATTCATTTACCCCTGCTTTCTCGGGGCATAGGTCCAAATAGAAACACAGTAAAAATCATAAAAAGTTTACAAAACATGCATTTTAGTGGGTTCATAGGCCAGATATTTGAGAGTCATATCCCAATGAGTTGTATTCTTTGTCATTTCCACATGCCTCCTGCAAGATGTGACTAATCACTGTCTCTCTTCGAAGACTCAATGGCATTGTTCATAGGGGGAGACCCTAATTCATGGGGTTGATGTGATTATTTCAGTGTCTACTGTTGGTGAGTTGGTGAGTGTTACCTAGGAAAATCTGTGAGACATGTTTTATGGTACGTCATTCAGTCTTCAAAACTTGATGAAATGAGCATGGTAGTCTGCTTTATGTTTGAGGTGATCAACACAAAGGGAGAAATTATGTGACCAATGTTGTGTGGGCAGCGAGTGGTATAACTGTGATCCATGCATGGCAATACAGCTTCATAGTGATTGCAATCTCTCTCTCTCTCTCTCTCTCTCTCTCTCTCTCTCTCTCTCTCTCTCTCTCTCTCTCTCCTTCTCCTCTCTCTCTCTCAAAATTAATTTTCTGTAAAGTCTCTCATCACCATAAATTATACAGTTTCATTTTCTTCATTTGCAGTGATCCCAGGGGTCATCAGAGTCCAATAGATAAGACACTGGAAAACCACCTTCGTGATTATGATATTTTTCCTGCCGTGTGTGTGTGTGTGTGTGTGTGTGTGTGTGTGTGTGTGTGTGTGCATGGTGTGTGAATATAGAATGTGTGTATTTAAATTTATTATTTGGACATTCCATACACAAACAAATGTATCTTAAGCATATCCATCCTCCACTTTCTGCATCCAGTTCCTCCTAATCAACATTCTGCCAATTTCATAGCTCCTCCTTTTAAAATAACCCACTGAGTCAATTCAGTGTTACCCAATGCACACGAGTGTAAGGCTATTCACTTGGACTTGGACAACCTTTCATATGTCACATGTCCAAAGAAAACTAATTTTGCAACCCCATTAATTGCCATTAATTGCCACTAGCTCCTCAGCTGTGGTGGGGCCTCAGGAGCCCCTCCTCCACACATGCTAGGCTTTTAAATTTTTTATTTAATTTTATTTTTATTGACTCAAGGTTTCTTTGAGTGCTCTGGCTGTCCTGACCAGTCTGTCCTCAAACTCAGAGATCCACCTGCCTCTGCATCCCAAGTGCTCCAGTTAAAGATGTGTGCTATCACGGTCATGCTAGGCTTTGTAACTGGCTTGATCTTCTGCAAACCTTAGCCATGTCATAGCCAGCATTTGTCAGTATCCCTCTGTCTTCTGCTCTTACATTCTTTCTACCCCTTCCTCTTCCTCAATGTTCCTGAGCTTTATGGTGCAGGAATGGTGGTGATGTCCCATCTATGGCTGAGAACGCAAAATAATTTATTTTCAATATTTTGGATAGTTATAAGTTTCTACATTAATTGCTACCCATGGTAAAAAGAAGCTTTCCCAATCAAGACTGCAGATCTGTTCACATCTCAGATATAAATATAAACATTTAGAAGGCAGTTTGGTTACATGAACATTTAGTAAAACAATGGGACTCTTGACCAGCTAGCCACTTGTTTTTTTTTTACTGGGTTTACAATACCTGATGTGATTTCTCTCCTGTCACAGTCCTTGCATTCAATCAGACATAAATTTGTAATCTTTAGCAGTCATGACACTATTGCCACAGTGGATACATTTTTTCTGACTGGTCAATACTCTAACATTCAGGGGCTGGGGCTGGGTAGGACCATTAATGTGTTTCCTCTTCCAGATACATGTATAGCACACAACATATGAAAACTAGCCATCACCGAGAGGTTTTTCTGGTCAGTTCCGGGCTGATTTCTCTGTCTAAAGTGTGTTTATTTTTAGCAATAGGGTCTTATATTCTAGTGGTGGTGGACAACCAAGAACAATGGTGGTAGCCTTATTGTTTTCTGTGCTTCTGGGGCCTCCTTGACCAATAACTTCTAGAGAGATAAACTGTACTGGGCACTGGGACTTTCATTTAATGACTCATGTCTTCTGGGAGCAGCATTGTCTTCCCATGCAGAGTACATCTGTTCAAACATCTTTGGATTTTTTTCTAATTAGTTGACAAACCAGGGGGTTTTCATAAGTATCCACATACATCCTTAACTTTGGTTAACTTGTCCCCACCCCCTCCTTTACCTCACCCCCTTGTTCCCAACCCACTTACACCTTTAATTCCTGGTACCCCCACCCAATGTTCTTTAATATCCCGTTCATTCTATATCCTTTCATATTTTTTTACTTGGGTTGCAAAAATCACAGATTTCTATACAACTTCTCACACATGCTTCATTCTGACTATTTCTACAGTGTCTTAACTTTCCGCAGAACACTAACTTCTAGATTGTAAAGTATATATATCTTTAAACATTCAAGTTAATGTAATTATTATCTGATTGATAATGAACAAAAAAATAAAAGAAGACAGAATTATTTTTACTGAAATGTGAATATAAAAGGCTTCCCAGCTTGTGAGGATAATGCCTTGAAGTACAATGAACAGCTCTTTATGTTGGTTTTAATTCACTGAAAGAAATTCTCCAAAGAGAAAATGTAATTGATGGCATGTCTGGGCTTTTCAGATTTCTGTTCCTTCATGTCCTTTCAAAAGATGACTTCTACCTTGATGACTTTTCCTGTTAGTTCTGTGACACTGTACTTGCTCCTAACAGGTCCACAGATAAGTCACGTGTGGCTGGTGTGATTGCCTTGAAGTTCCCAGTGGCCTAATCTGCTTTGATGTGGCTCCTTTCATGGTTTCATATGGCAATTGTGGTTCACGAGTGGGTACAAGGCCAGTGGGGTCATACTGCACTCATTGGTTTTCACTTCGAAAAGAAAAATGTATTTAAATGAAAAATTGTGTTCCAGGAACAAATTATTTTACTTGGATGCTTTGTCTCCTAATGTGACATTTGAAAGTTTTTGTGGGGAAGAATAATTTGTATTTTTGTATTAACATTAATGTTAACTTTGTCCTTACATGTACAGTGAAAAATGAGAAATTCAGATCCATCACATTGTTTTGAATATTAAAGCAAAATCTATTTAGGGGAAGCTAGTGGTTTTACAAAAATCATTTTTCAAATTACATCAGCTCTTTGTGAATATTCATTCAAATAGTATAGGTAGGAAAATGTTTCTCTTCCTTCTTTTCAACTCAATTCCTTTTTGCTAGAGGCACATTTTACAATGCATTTAAATGCACATGTGTATTTATAGAAATATACATATTTTGTTTTTACTGGACACTATGAGAAAAATATGATTTTATTGAACATATATCTAACTTGTTTTTTAATGACCTCAATCATTAGTGTGAACATAGCAAAAAATTTATTGACAAGGTTTTCTTCTTTGTCTTTGTTCATGTAGTGATTCAGAAGTTATATACCTTATTTTAAATTTCACTTCCCAATGTTACTCTTATTGTTTTATTGTATATAATATGGATGCACACAGGGAGGAAGGGAGGAAAGGAGAAAGGGAAAGAGAGACAAAGAAAGAGATAAAGAGAGACAGATGAGACAGAGAGAGGGGAAAATAGTATAGGATATATATATATATATATATATATATATATATATATATATAACCTATTTAAAAAGAAAAAAAATCACTGGCCTTCTTCTCTGTACTACACACTTTTACCACATTGATGTAACCTGGGAATTTTGAAGACTATAATTTCGTCCATTTAAAATTCTCTTATGCTGTGCCCCAAATGTTTGTATGGTGTGTGTGTGTGTGTGTGTGTGTGTGTGTGTGTGTGTGTGTGTGGTGTGTGTCTCTACCATTCCGAGCTCTATGTTATTTTCCCTCCTAAGAACAGCTACCTACTTACATCACCTATCTGCTCTGCTCTGCTTTTCTCCATGAGCATTTTTAACATATTAATTATAGTTATTTTAAATTTCCTTCTGACAATTAAATATCTGCATTACATTTGTGTCTGGTTCTAATAATTGCTTTTTCTCTTCAAACTTGTTTCTATTCACTCTCTCTACATCCTTTGACATATCTTGTGATATTCTGTAGTGGTCAATAGGAACTGGGGGAAATAGTCCTTTTCATGTGATTGTTAACTTGCTAGAAGTAGATTCTGTTTAATGTTTGTTGCAACTGTAGGTTGTAACTGTAGGATGGGTCATCCTTGCTATTGTCTCTCCTGCTGACATGGTGTTTTCCTTTGTGTCCTTGTTCCTTGCCAGAGAGGCGTACCATGTAGATCTTTGGTCGGTAGTATTCTGTGATGCTTGCTAGCACAGTAATAAATGTGAAGAAGAAGGAACTCTTTGCTATCCTCCACTTAGGTCTTAGTCAGTGTATGTCTCAGGACAGTGATCTTTACTGGTGACTTTCAATACTGCTGCTGTTTTCTCCTATTTCTTAATCCTTTTCCCCTGCTTGTTGTATTGGCTCCTTTGGGTAAGACCAATAGGATGGAAGAAAGAATCCCCACTTGGAATTAGGATTCATAATTGTTCTTTTTTGTTTGTTTGTTTTTGTTTTTCAAGACAGGTTTCTCCGTGTAGTTTTGGTGCCTGTCCTGGCTCTCGCTCTGTAGACCAGGCTGGCCTCGAACTCACAGAGATCTGCCTGGCTCTGCCTCCTGAGTGCTGGGATTAAAGGCATGTGCCACCGTTGCCTGGCCTCATAATTGTTCTTTAGCAAGGATCTTTCACTAAAAAGCACACCTCTGTTATAAAGAAGGTTTAGACTTAATTTTTAATGGTTATTCCTCTCGGCTGTAATCTTTGTCAGATCCTCATTGTAAGACCCTGGAGATATTTCTGCAGAAAAGTACAAAAGTATAGAGAAATACCCAAGACCTCAATCTCCAATAAGTTCTCATTGTTGTGCAACTCTTTCTTCCAAACCAAACTAAAACATTCCCTCCTGGAAGGAGATTAGTTAAAACACACAAAATTTAAAAAAAAAATCAAATCAAAACAAACAAACAAAAAACCCACCAAATAACAACAGAAATAAACTTTGCAAGGCTCATAAATTCACAATTTACAGGGAATTAATTGTGAAGCAAAATTCACAAATTACAGGGAACTCTGGAAAATGGCAAGAATCACAGGGCTTCTTCCCAAGGGTATATAAGCAGGGAGATAGCTGGGAAAAGCAAGTATTTCATTGGCCAAGCAGCTAGCAAGTTGTGCAGGGAGTTTCAGGGATACAACTTTTTTGAGTTATCACTGATGCTGAGGTGGCCTTTTCAGTAATACAGCTGCCTTTGAACAATACATCCTGTGAGTTAAGAATCCATCCATCCATCTTTGTTCACTAAGCTAAGAATTATGTCTTGGTATTTCATTAGTGCCCTATCTGCTGTAACTATGGTTTTGTTCATGTCCCCCCAGGGAGCACAATACTTACTCTCATGCCAGTTTAGATTCAGTGTCTGAGAACTTATTCAGAGTTACTGTCTTAGTCACTGTTCATGGCTGTGAAGAGACAAGATGACCATGGAAACTCATGTTTTTGGTTGTGAGCCTAACCTTTTACAGCTGAGCCATCTCTAGCTCAACCGTGGGGACTCCTATAAGAGAAAGAATTGAATTGGTGTTTCCTTACAGTTTCAGAAATTTAATCCATTATCTTCATGATGGCGGGGGGCATGGTGATACACAGGCAGACATGGTGCTGGAGAGATAGCTGAGACTTCTCCACCTAGATCTTCAGGCAGCAGGAAGAACGAGACATTAGATACCTCTTTAAAAAGATTTATTTTTAACTATGTGTATCTATGTGTCTGTGCGTATGTAGGTGCGTACTCATGAGTTAAGGTACCTAAACAGGGTAGAAGGATTGGGTTCTTCTCCAGCTCAAGTTGCAAGCTATAAGCTGCACAATATGGGTATTGGGAACCAAACTCAGGTCTTGACCTGACTCATGCTCTTGACCAGGACTACACACTTTCTTGAGCTCAGTTATTTACAGAAAGTAGTTGGCCATTTTCCTTTCTTGCTTATGTGTGAGTTTTTCACTTTCATCGGGAAGTCTTTTTATTTGTTTTCTTTATGCACGAAGTTCCTAAAATTTTAGTTCAAACTATGGTGAGGGTTTTTTTTTTTTTAACTTTCCTGAAATATCTACATGTGCAGCTCCATGGGTGTCTCAGGGATAGGATGTAATATATATATATATATATATATATATATATATATATATATATATATACACATTTTTTAGCAAAATAGCTTAATTTTTTTACATGTCCCACTATTTAATTTAAAAACCATAATAATGGCTTTTTCACAAACTTTACAAATTGTAGAAAATGATTTATTCCTTCTCTATGGAAACCTCATTCCCATTCAACAGTTTTCTTTTCTGGTTGAAGCTTGGCAGGAAGGAGGGGATAAACAACCCAGAATAGACAGCTGGAGCTCCCTGCTCATACACTAAAGCTCAGGCTGAGTCCCAAGATGACGGCTCCTCTGAGAGAGACTCAGTCCATGAAGATATGTGTCTAACTGGGGCAACCATCTGTCTTGAAGGCCACGAGACCCCTGAAGGCCTAGAGCATTGTATATCAAGGCAGCTTTGTGAGACTGAGGACCCAGGTGAGCTTATGGCTTGGATCTTTCTCTCTATTAACGCAGTCGGGAAAGAGGCTGTGGCGCCAGGTTATCATTTTCTAAAAATGACCAACTGCTGATTACAGCTGAACCAGAACAAAATGTTAGTTTTCTGTTTTTGTTGCTGTTTTTAAGTAACGGTTTAACAAATTACCCTCTGTGAGCTGAATAAAAGGAGGGGTGTAATATTCTTATCTTCACCTATTCTTCTAAATTGAATGGGCAGCTGAGTGTATCATTTAGTAGAAGAGTACTTGACTAGTGTGTATGAGACACTAGGTTTGGTTCACAACACTACCAAACAAGCAGTCAGTGACTCTGACATGATGGAAAACAATTTTAGGATATATATTTCAGCAGTTCTTAGTATATTTGTTACATCATGTTACTGGACCATCCATATACTTCCAAAACATGTCCGTTACTCTAAAAGAGAACCCTGTGTTATTCTATTTTGTGTTGGTAAAATAGAATACTAGGGACTATGCAGTTAATAAAGGAACACATTAATTTTCAAGAGTCTAGTGCCAAGATGGTAGCATCTAGTGAGGGCTTTTGTCCAGATAGCAAAATAGCAGGACAGTATGAGAGAACATGAGGCAGGCCAAAGTCACTTGTATAACAAGTCTTCTCTTATAATTAATAATTCACATCCACAGTCATGACACTGATCTTTTCATGGGACAGAGCTTTTACAACCTAAGCACTTATTAGTGTTCCCCACAACAACACAGCTCAACTGAAGATTAAATTTCAAACACATGAACTTTGAGGGACCCACATTCAAATCACAGAAAGACTTAAAACTTATCAAGCCATTTGTCCCCATTCCTCTCATGCAACAGCATCTGAAAAGTAATAATCAGATGTTTTTGCCCACATGGATTTACCATTTTAAGTGTCTGGTGTAAATGGAATTATACAAAATATGTGGTCTTTTTGTGTGGCTTACTTCACATATTAGGTTTCTAAGGTTTATTCTTCATTGTAGCATTAGTTAATCAGTGCTTAATTCCTTTTTGTGGTATTCCTATGTTTTGGCTTCGTTTGAGTCTTTTTCATTTATCTTTTTTGACATTTGGTCATCACGTTCAGTTCTATTATGCTTTTTCCCCCCCTTAGGCCAAGAAATTATTTCTTGAGTGACTTCTGTTCCAGACATGGCTTCTCTGAGTCACAGCCTTAGCTGTCCTGGAATTCATTTTGTAGACCAGGCTAGCCTGGAACTCACAGAGATCCACCTGCCTCTGCCTCCCTAGTGCTGGGATTAAAGGTGTGTGCCACCAAACCTGGCTTCTCTGGTGCTTTTTATAAATATTTCCTTCCATCCATTCTCTGTGTGTTCTTCTGAAAGTATAATTAGCTCATTTGTAACTCTGAGATTTAAACATTTCTCCTACATCTTCCATCACTTTGTTCTCATTTTCTCAGCATAGAACATGCACAGCTCAATTTCCAGCTAATCTAAGACTTAGCATTATTTTGAATTCATCTTTTTTGCTCACACCATCAACTGAATTTTTTTTTTTAATTTCTAGAAGCAGATCACGACTTTGGAATCTACCTACCCATTTATTTTTCATGGACACAACCTCTCTCCACATCCTACTGGACATAAACTTCTCTTAAAGTTGGATCAGCATTCAGTGTCTCCTCAAATGATGAGTGAGAAGAAGATTGATCTTTGGAAAATCTAAATAAAAACTGTTGCACCAAATTGGGAATATGTTGAGTTTGATATCTGAGATCTTTTCAAATTTGAGTTTGAAACCTGAAACCTTCTCTGACTTGAGTAAATGAAAAAGTTCTGTGACAAGTTAGGGACTTTGACATTATATCAACTTATTCTAATTACTTTATTACAAATTATGTGGATAAAACCAGATATTTTGTGATTTCTCTCCCCACAACTATGTGAATATGAGAAGCTGAAGTTAAAATTGTGTTGAAATATGCACTAGAATGTCAGGGCCATGAATCCCATTGTATATTTGGCTCTGTACTGTGTGATGAATTTGAAATGAGACAACTCTGCATTGAAATCTGCTAAATCAAGGCATGGATTATAGTTTTTCGGTCCATCTCTTTCTTAAAACTTTCTGTCAAGTACCTTAACTGGAGGCCAGAACTTTTTTATTCGACCCAGGAAGCATTTCAAGGACCATAAGGGGGCAGCACTCCATTTACAGGACTGTGCACTTTTTCGTATAGATCCTCGGTGCACTGAAGTTGTAGGAGTCTAAGATTGACACAGCATTTGTTAGCATTAGCCACCTGAGGGCCACACCAGGCAAAGCAATTTGTCTGCTTTAAGTATAGGAGTATAAATGTATCCCAACTGGAGTCAAAGGAGAATCGTTTTACTATGTGCATAGCCGTCAAGCTTATATTCATTTGAAGCAAGAGACTCTTGTTAATCCCACCCCTACTGTGCCATGTGGAAACAAACTTGTCAGCCCAACTAAGCACAGGCACCCGGAAGGATGGGCTAAGAGGTAGACTTCAAAAGTGACATTTTAAAATGTATCATATATAAACTGCAGGATACAGGGCTACAACTGAATGCTCAATAGCTCATGGTTTTCAACATCAGAATTGCATTTCAATATCAATAGGCGAGACTGGAAAATAAAACAGGAAAGAGAATTATCATTAGACAATATATTACTTGGATTCTGTATAGTAATCAACACACTTTGATGGTAAAGGAAGAGTTAGAAATTGTGAATGTATTTAGGACAACTGAAGTAAACTAGTTATATGCATTTTTGAAATACAGAAGATAATGAAATATGGGTTCTTTTGCAAAGACAGAATCCAAAGTTTTTGAATCAGTGTTTCTATTGTTAGCCACCTTATCAGCCCTATAAGCCTGTCATTTGACAATAACAGAAAGTCCTGGAAACTTGGCAAGCTCTAGATTACAATATGAAATTTATAATTTGCTGAATTGACTATCTTCTTCCCCCTTCTGTCTGCAAACACTGGCCTCAGTCCTTCCTCTACCTGGGGCTTAGAAAGTTCTCTTTTCTCTTGTCTTGGTGCTCAATTCTTCCTTCTTCATACAACGTCCAAGTATCTTATTGCTCTCTCAGGAAATTACCTTCACTGTACATAGTAAGAGGGGATGTATGTATGATAGTGTGAAAAAGAAAGTCTAAGCCACTGGGAAATTTGGAAAACTTTACTGGGGATAGGCTGTTTTCCATGCTTATAGGGTATTCTGTCACCTTTTAGCCTTAATAAGGGTGTCTAAAAGAATTCTCCTGGGCTGCTTCCAATCACTGGATTTACTAAATTCATTGCTGCATATGGTATCTCATAGCAATGGCTTACATGGCACAGTGGGTCACATACCTCCTCTTCAGAAAGGGCGTTTGCAGTGGAAATAAACACACTTAAGATAACAGTCAAGAGAAGACAAAGCAGGACTCGGGCAGAAGGGATTCATAAGTGCTGTGTAATTTTGTACCTTACTCTAAAGCTAGAGCAGAATCCTGACTGAAAGAGAAAAATAAAGTAATTTGATTACAAACACTTTTCTAATTATGCACCGACTCCATTTTAATCTTTAAAATCCATTCTGATGTAGTGTTGAGACATTAATAAAAAGCAAATTGCTTTCATCTTGACCTTCTGTTTTATTGTTTCTTCTCAGCTTTTATTATAGAACCATTATTGCTGTGGAAATGTTAACTTCCTGTTTGTGTTTCTGGAACCCTGAAGGCTATGGAAGTTGGCCAGTTTAGGCTCTATTAGGGAGCTGCCAGAAGAGAAAAAAAAAATGGCAGCACTTTTGTTTTATGTTGATACAGTTTGCCAGAGGAAAGTCTATTCATTAAAAGTAAATTGGGAGGTCAATACCCAGAAACAAACTAACTTCAGGCTCATTTATGTTAATTTTGAGAACCTGCGACGACGACTAAATAAATATGAATTTGAACTATCTGAGTGAAAGAAAGGATCAAAGGAGAGGAGCGGGGCTGGGGAGGGGCACGGAGGGAAGGGGATGATTGGAAACAAAATTTAACACTGCATATGCATGAAATGCCACAATGAAACCTGATTTTATATGCTGACTTTAAAATTAATCCAAACATCCCCCAAAGCACTAAATCCCCCCAAAGAGGTAAAATATGAATCAAATCATTCCCCAAACACTAATGCCTCTCAACAATAGTAGATGCCATTGATGGAAAATTCAGATATTTGCTGGAGTATTTCCTTGTAAATGCCAGTTCTTGGAGAAAAGGTAACAGGACAGCTAATTTTAGCATCTATAATTTTGATTCTATAATTTTATCTAATTTTAAACAGACTCCAATACAAGCTTCTAAACCTGAATTTTACTTTATTAGCTCCAAGAATGGACATGTCTAATGACAAAACCCTCTATGCCCAGTAGCTTGCCACTCAAAGATGTCCTTTCAAGACATTGTCTGATAGAGGCAGTAAAGGGAGATCAATGTCTTTGGGAGGAAGTTTGATCTAAATTAAGGTCATATCTGCCTCTCTGAATAGTCAGAACATAATTCTGCTTGCCCAGATGACTACAGGGTAAGGAAGAAACCCATATCCTCAACATCCTTGTGTATGTCTTACCAGATTTCTTTTTTCTTTTACCAAAAAAGTCACTATGTATTTCATGAATGAAATAGGAAGTCATAACTCCATGAAGCCTTCCTTTTAGGGATAAAAATGGATAATTAAGTATGGTATATAGTGCTTTACACGGTTAAAAATAAACACAAAGAATACAAATTGAGAAAGATTAGGTGGCCTCCAGAGAACAATGTTCATATAGTGTGGTTCAGAGAAGCCTCTCTGAAAGGAGACAGGAGAGTTAGGTCTGAATTCAGTGAATGGTCAGGCAAGATGCATCTGGAGCAAAGGGGATCTGAGCAGAATTAAATACAAAGAAACCCTGAAGTGTGACTGCACCACTGAGTGAAGTAAGGAGGGAAGACAGTCCCAGCATATAATCTGGAGCAAGTATTGGAAGGAAGGTATCAAATGAGATGGGGGTAAGGACAGACAAGAGGAACATGGAGTCTATTGTGACTTAAGTAGGAAACATCAGGAAAATTTGAAAAGTGAAAAGTGGTATGACATGAATGGTCTCTGGTTTTGAAGAATTTCTGCACCTACTGCATACAAATAAACTGGGGGACATGGTAGACATTGATCCAAATGGCACTCGGTAATTTCTGCCTCTGGCGTTGCTCTCATTAATCTGCGGCAAGCAAGGATTAGCAGACTGTGGCTTGCTTTTTAGCCTAGAGGATTCAGTGAAGATGATGGGATATTGCTTTCATGATTTGGGTGCAAGACTAAATTTTCATTTTGTTCTTGTCTTGACTCTGAAGTCTCAGGAAACCACGTTGGAGACATTCACAGAGAAAAGAACCGAGGGCAGCTAGAAATGAGAGCTAGCAGACAACCAGGAATGAGGCCCTCCATCCAGAAATGCTCTTGAGAACTGAAATTTTGTTTGCAACAATTATAGGATTTCAGGTGAGGCTCTAGCCCTGGAACTGACTTTGATTGCTGTTTCATAGGAAATCTTGATGAAAAGGACTCAGATAAGCTTGCCCAGATTTGTGACCCATAGGAGGTAAAATAGAATAAAAGAGCACAGGCTACAATAGAATAAAAGTGCATCCTTTCAACAACAACAAATGTGATGCTTTGTTATTGTCAACACATGATTAATGCAGACAGTAAAAACAGATGATGAGAGGTTAGTCACCTAACACTATAACCAAAGAGATATACATCAATGACCTGGAGATAGTATACAGAGATAATTATGCTTGAAAGAAGTTGGGTTATAAGTTCAGAGCTCATATTTTACTGATATATTAACTATGCAAGGAAGAGTGGCCAACTTTACAGCTAAATCATCTCAAGTTACTTTTTACTGACCTATGGAGGACAAGGAGAGAAGGAAGGATTTGTTTGTTTGTTTTGATTTTAAGCAATTTGTTGGGAAGTAAGGCAGGTTGGAAACACATGTTCTATCTTGGATGTGCCATGCTTGAGATGCCTACATTGCCAAGAAGATTTTTCTGGCTAGAACTCAGGGAGAAATTGCACATTGGATATACAAGCTTGGCGATTACACACCCTGTTCTCACCTTCTCTGTGTGAAATGGTAAATGTAGGTTTGTTCAGCCCTCCAAGACCAAGTAGAAAGTAAAACAGGAAGTGATTCTTCACTAGAATTCCATATGATCAAGAGGGAGGTTAGATGAGAAATCGGAGAAGCCCTCCAGACCATTGCTGAGGCCACTTGTTCCTTCCCTGGCAGGCAGAAGAGAAGACAGTGAATGAGCTCATCATCAGGAATTTGCTTCTAACACATTCTTTTATTCAAGGAAAATATAGCTACTGGTGGATATATAAAAGGTGTCACATCATGCCTGGTTGTGGTGATATTCTAATTGTACTGAAATGTGATTTTGATTGTATGTTAATAAATAAAGTTGCCCGGGGGTCAGAGCTATTAGAGCCATAGAAAGAGCGTGGCGGTGGTGGCACACGCCTTTAATCCCATAGATCTCTGTGTGTTCAGGGATACAGCCAGCATTGGAGACATACGCCTTTAAGACCTAGAGGGCTGTACATACAGACAGTGACGAGGCAGTCACATGTGTGGGTTTACAACCAATGAGAAGGCAGAACAAAAGACTATGAAAAGACATACACACAGGAAATAGGTCTCTTTCGGAGAGCTAGGACCACCACAGGAGGAAGGGTGAGATTTTAGCTCTGAGCTCTGACCTCTTGGCTTTCTCTTTTACATTGGTTCTGTTTTTCTTATTTAATAAGACGGTTGGTTACATTTACATCTGGCACCCCACGTTATCATTTTATAAGTAGGAGGAAAGTGAGAAGGAGACACATAAGTGGTATTAGCCATAAACATATTGTTTGCTTGATCATGAGCATAGAGTGGGTCTGGGATGCAGTAAAGTACTAAGTCTAGGATGATAGAGGTTGGAGGCCTGGGGCTGGGTGATGGTGTGGACCAGAGTTGTCAGAAGCTGCTGATGTGCTATCAGGAAATCAATTTTTCTTGTAACATGGGAGTGATACTCTGGTGTTTTCTTATTGAAACTATGACCAAGAGCTTCCCTGGAAGTGCTAGGTTTCTCTGGTAAAAGCTCTGAAGAGGAGCTGAGTACACGCACACAAAAAGACATTTCAGAGCAGCTATTCGATCTGTTCCTTGTTTGGTGAAATGATGGTGCATGATCATTAGCATAATAGTGAAGTGCCCGAAGTTTCCACCTCATGTTAAAGGAATGTTGCGTGGTCCTCTATAAAAACTCAGAGGACCTCAGTGTTTTCATTTACTTTCATGTGGGTTGAGAAGTTACCTCAACCATGAACATCCATTCCCAGGAATGCTTTTATGGGCACAAATTAACTCATTTAATTCTTATAATGACTCACTAGAGCTTTGTTTTGCTTTGTTAGTTTTTGCATCTGCCTGGGTTGAACCAAAGGCTTGGTGCATGCTAGACAAGTAGCCTATCCATTGGGTAGGTATATTTTTAATAGGTGAAGTTGAAAGAAGAGAAAGATAAGCAAATTAGGATTAAACAGTTAGCAAGTGGTTGAGCTGAGATTTCTAACCCAGATGAACTCACTGTGTAATATACTACTACTTCACTTGAATTCCTTATCAAGGGGGCTACACTCATCCAAACACTAACTCAACTTCCCCATCCCCAGCAAAGTCTGAAAATGTCTAGGGATGGTCTTAGACCAAATGTTTCTAATGGCAGCAAAGTTGGGAAGACTAGTAGACATTTTTAGTCTGGCTTGAGATTTGGCCATTACAGAGTTATGTTCCAAAAAACTCTCAAAGTTACTGGACTGTAACTTCACTTATAACAAACATCATCTTTATGTTTACTGAGCAAATTACTTGTTCTTTTTGGGTTTTGGTTTCTCTACCTATAAAGCAGACACAATTATAACACTGGAAAAAAAGTGTGAAAAATGTATGTATGGAAGGATGTACCATTCAGCATTATAACACTTTCTGATGATTTCCCACAAGAACAAGAGCAAAGGAAGAGACTTCCTCATGTCTTCTTTTGAAGGAAAAGGAACAGTTGAGAGTATGCTGTGCTCCAGACTGAACTATACACTCAGTGTATGTCACTCATTCAATCTTCTGAATGTCACCCAAAAATGGATATTGAGGTTACCAATTATAGATAGCAAAATATAGATCAAACATTTCACCCAAGATCACATGTTCTGCTAGTTGACAGGCTGATATTCTCACAGAAACACTGCGATTTCCACTAGTGTTTTTCCATATCAACCTTCCTGTTTCAGGTTACATTCATTTTACACCAAGAATACAAAAAGACTGAGTGCTTGGTGTCAATGTGTTTCTCACATTGGAGAAGAGGCTCATTCCTGACTAGTTAGAATTCTTCACTCTTCTTCCCAATGAAATGCTGCAAAAAAATCTAGAATCCCAGATGTTAGGGCTAGGTAATACCTACACGACCCATCCAAATTCAATATGAAAAGATATCCCACTTTAAGTGTCAAAGCCCAGCATATGCGGAAGCAGACAGGCCCACAAAGAATGGTGTTTGAGATACCATACCACAGAGCTCAGGCCTTAGCCAGGAGACTTATTTGGATCCTCATGAGAATCCACAAAGTTGTTGTTTTCCAGAAAAGAGAGAAAGTGAATAGCCCTTATACGCATTGCATCTCTACTTCTCTGACTGCATTTTGCTACTATTAGGATTTGGCAAAGCTGGTGATAATGTGGCATAGTGGAGCGTTAAGGGTATCTGAGTCTAGAGTTGTCAAAGCTTGTGTTTTTGGAACTCTTCAGTTCGGTCCCTTGTGATCTGTGCTCTTACAGGCAGTGCCTCACTTGTCCACTGTACTCTTCCTGTCTCTTCTGGAAGAACTTGTGACTATTTAAGTAGGGCAGTGGCTACTTAACTAAGTTGGGATCCATCTAGTGGCACCCTGGCATCCATACAATGGCTACTACTCACAGATATCTGACAAGTTTACCTTTCTTATTTGCTGATGATAGAGAATATTCATAGAAATTATTATAAACTTTGCATTCATAACAAAGCTACTTTCTCCATAACAACTTTTAGCAGCTCAGCCACCAGAGGACTACAAATTCATTTGCTGGCTCCCATTCTGTTTTCAACAGAGTTGAGTAAAGTATTTCCCAAATCCTGACATAAAAATGTGCACTTAGCTTGTGGAGTATGAAACTTCAGTTGGTTAGTAACATGTAGCATGTTCTGTGGAGCAAAATATCCTTTCTAAAAATAAAATGTGGATCTGAAAACACTGTCACAAGCTCTTGAATGATTGAAGGGTACCATTAATTCACTAGGAAATTTACTAGAAACCCACTCTTCTGAATGGAAAGCAAATAGTATAGCTCCAGAGATTAGGTGAACCACCAAGATCCATCGACTTCCAACTTCTTTCATTCCAAGACCTCTCTACTTCATACTTTAATTCTCAGAGCCTTGGTTAAAATATGTAGGAAAGTATAGTGTGGATCCTGTGTTTATTGTAAGCAGAGCCTGGATGACAATAGCAATTTGATAAATTTTTGTTAAATAAATGAATGGAAAAAGTTTTGGGGATTTATCACTTAACTGGAATAGACGGCTAGAATTGGATAACCTATGCCTATTTTAATTGCTTACTATCGTTGTGATACATTAGTGGTGGGAAAATATGGATATAATATTATCCCATCTTCAATAGGTCACAATTTAGAACAGTGGTTCTCAATGTTCCTAATGTGGTGACCCTTTAATATAGTTCCCCATCTTGTGATGACCCCCGGCCATAGAATTATTTCACCGATACTTCATAACTCTAATTTTGCTACTGTTATGAATCATAATATAAATATCTGATATGTAGGATATCTGACATGCAACCCCCAACAGGACAGCAACCCACAGGTTGAGAACCACTGATTTTGAACGAGTTTATGGGGTTAAATTAAAAGCCATAAGGACTGGCTTCTTCTGGAATTTCCAGTAGAGAATCCATGTCTTGTTTCTTAAAGCTTATAGAGGTTTCTGGCATTCCTTGATTTATGGTTCCATCTCTGCTTCTGTTTTTAATTCCTTCTACTGATTGGTATTCTTGCTTTCATCCTTTAAAATTTCTGATTATTAGGTTTGGCCCACTGGCTAATCTAAAATTGTAGTTTTAATTCATGACACTGAAATTGATCAAGCCTGCAAAGTCTCTTTAATCATAAAAAATTAGTATATTCATAGATTCTGAGTATTAAAATGCTAATATGTATGAGATATTCCATAATTCAGCTTCCCATAAGATGCTTGGAATTCTGGCACTCTAGAATATTCCTCTTATTGATGTTGAGATTAGGGATCCAGATACACACCTTGGGTTTTTTTTTTATTTTTTTTTAATTTTTTTTTTGGTCTGTGAAACTTATATTCCATTATCAGCAATGTTGAAAACAAACTATTCCATAAAATCAGCTATGGAGAGAGAAATTATGTGTTGGGTGATTTCTGTCTATTGCACAAACCAGATGATTCAATGTCTATACCACACATTTTGGGAGAACAAGGGTTTTACTTATAGAGTTTCTATTAATGTCACCTTTCAAATGTCAGCACTGTAAGAGAGTACCATCTAAGACAGATGCTTAGGAAGAACTCAAACTCTGATGAGAATCATTATAGACCCCAAACCCTAAGAGTATTATGTCCCACTCTCATTTGTAAGTAAAAACTACAACATGGATCTACAAGATGGTTCAGCAGGTAAGGTCTTTCTGTCAAGCTTGACAACATGACTTTGTTCCCCAGGACCCACATGGTGGACCCACAAATCGTCCTCTGATTTCCACATGTCACTGTGACACCCTCCCAACCCCCAGCCCTTCTCCCATAAGAATTAAAACAAAACATGCCTAGAGCCCCAAAAATATAAAGGGCTACAATATATATTCAATGTTTTCTTTAAAAACAAACCAACAAAGAGAAAACAAGTTTATCTAGTGCATGGAAGAAGAGCAATGGGCATTGCTGTAACTGCCTGCCCGGCATCTATTCATAATACAATTAATAGATGTTCTTTACAAACTCTTACATGGAATAGTATTATTAATTGTCATTTTCTCACCGTATCTCCTTATTGCAATAAATGCTGGAATCCATTCCTCAAAATTTCCAGCCTACAGAAACAAACAAAAAACCAAACATCAAAAACAGCCTTTCTTATAACATCAGTAATTTTTTTTTTCAAGACAGAGTTTCTCTATGCTGTTTTGGTGCCTGTCCTGGATCTCACTCTGTACACTAGGTTGGCCTTGAACTCACAGAGATCTGCCTGGCTCTGCCTCCCAATTGCTGGGACTAAAGGCGTGCACTACCAGCTGCCTGGCACATCAGTAATTTCTATATGTCACTTATAATACCTTAGTGTTTTACTGGTGTCATCCAAATGGGCTCTAATATTCTCAATACTAATATAACTAAATTAAACCATGAATATAGGGCCTGGAGAGATGGTGCAGTAGTGAAAAGTACTTGCTGTTCTTTCAGAGGGCCCAACTTTGTTTCCCAGCACACATAGCAAGTAGCTCACAACTGCTTGTAACTCCTGCTCCAGGGTGTCCAATGTCCTTTTCGGGCCCTAGTGAGCAACCCCTCACACACAGTTGGCATTGCATGAACACAAATACACAAACATGCACATAACTAAAATGAAGTCTGAAGAAAAAGAAATACAAACCTAACATTTATAATACTAAGTACCAAAAACAAACCCCATAGAAATCATAAATTTAAACAGTACTGTGATACTATGAAAAATTAAAGATGAGCCAGGCTCCTCCAATCCTTCATGGTCCTACCTGTTCTGTTAGAACATGCCTATGCATTCATGAGAAAATCAGGGCAGAAAGGTGCCAAGAATAAAACTCTAGAAAAACAAACCATGAAAAATGCATTGTGGTTGAAGTTAAATAGTCCCAGCCATTAAAAAAAAAATAGGCCAAACATATTCAAAGAAGAACAGCAGTAAGTAACTGGATGTTCATCTCTAATATTTTCCATTCTCTGGGCAAGCTCTCACAGTTTTGCAAAAGGATTCAACAGTCTCAAAAGAATGGAGAAAAGTCAGTTTAAAGGATTTAAAGTATGCGGTGACAACATTAATATTTTCAAAACTCCCTACATGACTTTATAGAAGCTATACTACATAGTTAAATGGTTTCACCCCTCCTAGCAAGCTGGCCCATTTCTTCTTTTAGCCTATTTGTGACATTCTTTGTACTATTGGTATAGTCAACAAATAACTTTTTTATTTGTTGTAGAAAAGCAAAGCAAGAAATTTTACATCTTCTAAATGTTTGCTTGTGAATGCAGTTGATTTTTAAAAATGGACCAACCAACATAGTGTCCTCTTCTGCCTCCTTGTTTTGAGTTTCAATCTGTAATCAACAGACAGTGGGTACCTTATTAGGGTTTACTAAAGCCTTTCCACATCCCAGGAGTCATTTTAAAGTCAGTTGTTTTCATTAAAAGGGCACACACGATCTTTTCATCAAACTTCCACTTCTTAAGATCTGGTCATTTTCCATTTAACTCAACTTTCTCCCTCATTTGATTGTAGATTATATAACTGCTGCCAAATTAGACACAGTTTTTTAAAAAAATACCACCACTGCTCCTCAGGATGTTGAATTAGTATTTCAGTTTAACTCCCACTAGAAATGTCAATAGCCATTCATTCAAGTGACGAAATTAAATTTATTTTTTCTCCTGACCATGGCATGGGAAGAATAGCTGATTTCATCACTCATTGGCCTGACCTCATATTGATTTTCTATTTCCATGACAAAGATTTCCAAATCACAGAATATCCATTGAGTTTCTACAATGCAGAAAGCAGCGCTCTGCCGGGTTCTGAGCATGGGATCAAAGAGATGGTGCTGGATGCCCACCCAGCAATCATCCCACATGTTCCTTCATACACATGCTTCCTCCTAGTGAACAGCCTCTGTCATCTAACAGAGGCAGAAATACCCAGTGAACCCTTTGCCAGACTCACTTGCACTTAGAACATGGGTATGTGTTCCAGCTATTTTAACAGATAAAGGGAAATCTGCTGAGACTGGGGTGAGAAGTGGGGAAACTGAGGAAAGAGGAATGCGGTTCTTCTGCTTGGTAGAGAGAATTTTGAGAAAGCTGTTCCTCTTTTGGGGGTGTGTGTAGAACTGTATAAAAATACTATGCTGACTTAATAATTGGACTTTTCTTAACAGCTGGGTAAAATTCCATTGTGTATCTATGCCACATGAAGGGAAATGGATGGGAGAGTGTGAGGGAAAGAAGGGAACTGGGGAAGATGTATGGAGCAAAACAGCAAAAACAAATTTTGTTTGGAAAATGTCATGACATCATGATGAAACCCAGTTCTTTGTAAACTAATAATAAATAAATAATAATTGAAAACAGCTATGTCAAGAGTCACCTTTCAATCAAAAAGGAAAAGGCTTCAGAAGAAAAGCCAACAATGGAGAGCTAGAAAGAACACGATTCTCAATTACATTTTGAGCCATTGGAATCCCATTTGAGTTTAGAATTTCCATGCTTTAGTGGAAATATAGTTGCACCTACAGAGTTTGCCTTTGCTTAAGAAGTTTGCACCTCTGATGTGGAAGGCATCCCATGGGATGGAACTTCCTAGTCATCCCTTTCCTTTGTAGTGCAGTTGGGATGTCAAAGCCTCGCTGTGTCTCTTTCCTAGACCTTTTAATGCATTCCACATCAATCTCATTCCATCAGAACTCAAGAAGAACCAAGTATTCTTTTATTTCAAGTTTCCATGGTTCTGTGACTTATAAATGTCCTGTGATCTCCAAAAATCAATACCAACTAAATCCTTGGGTTTTCAGACTTCTATCTCCTATCCCTAAAATTCAATGAAAGATCATCTACTTGATGTGACTGTTTGTGCCACATGTTGTTGGCTAATGGATTTGTGTGTGTCTTTTGTAAGGATAAGTGAGTACAGGGCCTGGTTCTTATGTAGAAAGATGATGATAGTAGTTGAAGCAGGGAAGATTTTACTTCATATTACACTGAAGTCATCATTTTACTCCTTTTTTCAACATCTTAAAATATGTAACTGGATGAATTGTGTTTTTTTTCTTTAACTTCTTTATTAACTTAGCATACAACAGCTCTATGTAACTAGAGTTTTCCTGCCTTGCCCACAGTCAGGACAAATCTTTGTCACCTGCCAGTCCCACAGCCGCTCAGACCCAACCAAGTAAACACAGAGACTTATATTGCTTACAAACTGTATGGCTGTGGCAGGCTTCTTGCTAACTGTTCTTGTAGCTTAAATTAATCCATTTCCATAAATCTATACCTTGCCACATGGCTCGTGGCTTACCGGCATCTTCACATGCTGCTTGTCATGGTGGTGGCTGGCAGTGACTCCTTCTGCCTTTCCGTTCTTTCTTTTCTCCTCTCTGTTAGTCCCACCTATATTTCCTGCCTAGCCACTGGCCAATCAGTGTTTTATTTATTGACCAATCAGAGTAATTTGACATACAGACCATCCCACAGCAGCTCTACAATAACTATTCATTAAAGGGATTGATAAGTCTTGTATTTAAGTGTTAAAGCTCAATACCATCATTGATATCTATAATATGTTTTCCCAATTAAATGGGTAAGTATGCTGAAGATTAGGGAAATTATGTAACCATCAGATGTGGTATTGTATTCCCCCAAATATTGTGTATGCTAATAAACTTATCTGGGGTCAGAGACAGAGCAGCCACAATATTAAACATAAAGGATAGGCAGTGGTAGCACACGCCTTTAATCCTAGCATTCCAGAGGCAGAAATCCATGTGTTCAAGGATACAGACAGGCATGGTGACTCATCACGCCTTTAATCCCAGAAAGCAGGCCTTTAATCCCAGGGAGTGGTGGTAGAAAACAGAAAGGTATATAAGGTGTGAGAACCAAAAACTAGCATTTGGCTGGTTAAGCATTTGGCTGGTTAAGCATTTGGCTGGTTAAGCATTTGGCTGGTTAAGCATTCAGGCTTTTGAACAGCAATTCAGCTGAGACCCATTCTGGATGAGGACTCAGAGGCCTCCAGTCTGAGGAGACAAGACCAGCTGAGGATCCGGCGAGGTGAGGTAGCTGTGGCTTGTTCTGTCTCTCTGATCTACCAGCATTGACCCAATAACTGGCCTCAGGTTTGATTTTATTAATAAGACCTTCTAAGATTCCCTCTACAATCAGAATTTATACAATAGGAACAAAGCCAGTTGCATCACTGTGGCCTGCTGTCTCCTAGTCTATTGCTCGTTTTAGTTTCCTGAAAGCAATCTGTGTGCTGTAATCTAGTCAATATAAAGGATCCCTGCAAGTAAAGCCATCTTAGTGACATATTGCTATACTTACAGAGCAGAACATTGCTTAACCCCCATTGGTATAGAGTGAGAAACTATGGAGCAGGCATCTCTAAATGGGATGTCTTTATGAAAAACCTCCTCCCAAGACTCAGGGATCCATGTGGAAGATGATGTCGAAAAATATAAGGGGCCAGAAGTGATGGATGACCCCAAGGAAACAGCTTCTTCCACACACCATAGGACTAATACACATAACAACTTACAGAGACTATGACAGCATGCACAAGACCTGCACAGATTCAGACTAGACAAAATCTCATCACTGAAAAGGTGAATGTACACAGAGCTCTACCCTAAACCAGGAAACTATTTGCAATTGATACTTGCTGGGAAAGAGAAATCGGTTTTCTCCAATGTGGTGTCATTGGGTATATCAACCACACCACAAGGTGGACCCAGGAGTAATTGACAATGCAAAATGGACTCCATATTTTTCATGAGTATTTTCTGTTTTGTTTTGGTATTTTTTCCTCATATTTATTTCCCTTTTTATTATTTTTAGTTTGTTTTTATTTTTCCTATTTTTTTCCTGAAAAAGAGAGACATGAAGTTGGGTAGGTAGAGAGGTAGGTAGGGTCTGGAAGGAATTGAGGGAGGTAAAATAATATGATCAAAATATATAGTATGAAAAAATTAAATAAATATTAAAAGATAATTGTATGAGTGTATACAGTTACCAATGTCCTACTTAGATATGAGAGACAATGTTTTGGATTATGATAGTCAGGATTGCCTAGGGTGTGTGCCATGCAGCCTATGGCCAAGATACCTAGATTTATGATCTTTATTTATCTGATGTCAGCTTTGTTATCTCCTTAGAGAGTTCCTCCCTGACTTTTAAATCCAAATTTGGAAAGCACTCCATTTATTTTCTTCACATCACTTTCAATATTTTCACTCCTCTCAACTCCCCACAGATAATTACACATTTGTTGGCTGGAAATGTACTCTGGGGTAGAACATTGACCCTTTGATTCCAATACCACAAAACAAAATTACATGTTTGCTTTGTGTGTTTCCCTGTTTGCTTGCATCTCTTCCCAAAGGGCAAAACTATGCCTATTCTGTTCCTCTAAATCCAGCCCTTCACAGCACTTTCAATGCACAGTAGGCATACAATACCTATTCAGCCACCTGTTAGTTAGATAATATTTCAAATGACAGCAGATGGAAAGGTGAAAAAAATCAAGCAAAAATAATGCCCTTTGGGGGCTTCTAATCCACTATGAGAAAACAAGAAATAAATGCGTAAATAAAACTAAACATATTTGAGGAATATCAGAAGCCACCATTTCAAAGATGCACCATAGACTTTACATTAAATAATGAAAACGGTATCTCAGTTCTGCCCTGATGTTGTTATTGACATTTTGATGCATACTAAATCTAGAGACATGCAAAACACAAGTAAAAGGGCATCTTAAAATTGATGAAATACAACAGAGTGCATTTTACATAGTGATGTGGTAATGAGAAATATACAGATAGGCAATATGTAGCAAGAGAGAGTACCATGCGTTGATGAATGAATTATATATAGTAGTAAGTTATCAGAAAAAATAGACATTTTGACCAGAAACCAACCCTTTATTCATGTGGCACATTGTGACTTTAGTGGCAGATACAGCCTAAACCCAGCTATGGCAATCTTTATTCTGTGGACTGGAACAATTTTTTGAGGCTCTGCTTGCTAATTTGAAAACCAGCAATGTTTACCAAAGCCACTGAATTTAAGAAAAATTCTGTATACGGATGTTTTAATTATTTCCATGATTTTATTACATAACTTCAGAAATGAACTTCATTTAAATTCTTTAAAAATTAAAAAAAATAATTAAAATATAAATACAGTATTTCTTCCTTTCCTTTCCTTTCCTTTCCTTTCCTTTCCTTTCCTTTCCTTTCCTTTCCTTTCCTTTCCTTTCCTTTCCTTTCCTTCTTTCCCTTCCTTCAATCCCTCCCACGTTTCCCCAATTCCGTCTCAAATGGATGACTTCCTTTTCTTTGACTACTGTTGCTATAGACACATACACTATATGTTAAGTCTCCTTAATGTTGTTGTGTGTATATGATTTTAGGGCTGACTACTTGATAGTGAATACAAATTAGTGTGCACACACCTATGAAAAACTAATTTTTACTCTCTTACTTGTCATTAGTAGCCTAGAGTTCTTTGTCTAGAGGAAGGGTTTCACATCCACATGTGTTTTCAGGTCTTGCTTAGGTAGCCATATTGATGAAGTGCCATGGATGTATATTCCCTGTCATCTCTAAGAGATCTCACAGGTGGATTCAAGGTCCTCCCACTTTTACATTCTTTCAGCCCCTTCTTCTGAGATGTTCCCAGAGACTTGGGTGTGAGAATTGTGTTGGAGATGTAGCCATAGGGCTGGGCACACCACAATCAGTTGCCCTCTGCATTTTGACCAGTTGTTTTCTGTAATGGTTTCTGTCTGCTTCAAAGAGATACTTCTTTGATGAGAGGTGAGAGGTGCAACTATTGGTGTGCATAAGGATAAGTTTTAGAATACAGTCAAGAATTGTGTTCATCTAGTAAAGTCATTTTAGTGGGTTCTTCTCTAAGATTCATGACCTCAGTACCAGGAGTACTTGGCTAGGTTTCTGGTACCAAGCATGTTTTCCCTTCTACTGAACAGACCTTAAATCCAGTTTAATAGGTGCTGGCTACCACCAAAATATGAGTGACACTATGGAACCTTCAGGAACAGCTTGCCATGCCATTCATTTTTGTGGTTCATAAGCATCACATAGGTAAGAATATCGATTGCTTCCTTCCTTTGGTAGCTTGTGGGGCACCTTATGACACCATGAAAGCTAGACCTCAGGGAGGCAGCTTTCAGGTTAAATCCAGTCCAACTTTCCAAGTACTGTGACTGAAGTGTGTGCTGTCTTCCACAATAGTGACACACCTTTAACCTCAGGGAAGTAACCTAGGGCAACAGCAATGGCTTACATTATTTTGGGAATCTCTGAATCTACCTTGACCAACAACTTGAAGTTTCTTGTGCCTAGTTTGGTGGTTCAGACTTTATCCCCAGCACTTCAGGAGCAGAGGCAGGTGGATTTCTATTAGCCAGATTACCTATGCCTACATAGTGAGTTTCAGGCCAGTCAAGGCTATGTAGTGAGACCCTGCCTTAAACAACAACAATAATAGCAGCAATAATAGCAATAGCAACAGCAACAACAACAAAGCCCTCTTCATGTCAGGTTGAGATGTCCTCCCCACTACAAGGACCCCCATAGCACTCTTCTCTATTTATATTTGTAAAGAATCTTTCCTCCACTAAATAATTTTTCCTTTAGCATATGAACTTTGACTTATTCATAGTCAATGCCTGGCAGCTAGAAGGTCCCTATAATATTTGTTGATTGAGCAAAAGAATCAATTTGAGTAAGCCAGTCACAGAACAACAACTGGTAACCGTTGCAGTCCAACTCATGCAATCAGAGGACACAACAGTGTTTTCCAGAGGCCAAAGGGTAAGAGAGTAAACTTTTTCAATTGGTATTCATTGATATGTGTCAAGTAAGTTCTAGTGTATGGCGACAAAGCATAGTACTTATAAGTAATTAGCAGCACTATAAATTGGAGTAAGTTCAAGATCTGTTAAGTAGGGAGAATGCATGCTAAGTTTTTTTTTCTCACTATAAAAACAATCTCAGAGGAGATCTTGAGAGATATTGGGTATGTCCATTCCCCTGATTGGACAAACTGCTCAAATGGCACACAATAAGGATTTTCAATTTTTGCGTATTAATTATGCCTCAACAAAGATGCTTTATCAATCTGAATTGTTGGATTTGTTCCTAGTAAATGGAACATTTTCATTACTGCCTTTGAAATGCGTGGAGGCATCCATCCATTCACTCAACTGAAGCCTCACTTGAGAGCTAAGTGGCAATAACTTTAAAGGAGAACGTTGTTGTTTTCTGCAATACACAGGAAAATCCTATGGAATACGTAGACAAAGACTCATCTTGGGCTTTCCCTATCTTTACCACAGGGGGTGCCCCTTCCTGGGAGGGAGGGGATTTGCATTTGCTATCTGTCTCAGCAACCCACAATCAATGGCTAACCTTACAAGGTTCTAAAGAGACTGAGACGATTCTTGTGAGAGTGCCAGAATTCACATCCTCCACCCTACTCCAGTGTCTAGTTCTTAGGTAATGCAAAACAACATGGGGATGACTAGTTTTCGAGCCTTATTTAGACGAGCATGGCTTGTCAAGCATGAGCTCAGCCTTAGGCCCACTAATGACATGCCAATTTGCTCAACGCTCCTCTAAAAATGACTTAGCTATTTTTCTATCTTAGGAACTGAGTAGGACATTTAAAAAAAAAAAAATCCTAAACTCAAATTCTTGTTGAAATCTTGATGTCTCTCTAAGCAAAAATAACCTTTTTTTTTTTTTTTTTTTTTTTTTTTTTTTCTGGATTCAAAGGTCAAAAACACTATTAGAGAAAAAAAAAACAACTTTTCAAGGAGAATTCAAATTCAGCCAACCAGGTGGCAAAATCAACACCACTTTGATGCAGAGGTGGTGCTGCCCAAGAAGCAGAGCTCCAGCATAAGACAGCCCTTGTCTTCTGTGACAGGTTGGAACCTGTCAACTTCTTATTTTATTGAGAAGGTCAGGTGCTTAGGTTAATCATATGATATTTATCAATCTATAGGAGCTGTGGAAATGTTATCTTTTATCTTGCAATTTAGATGACAAACTGATACCATGCATGTGAAGATAGGATTATAAAGTAATACTTTATGAATAAGTATGTCACTTTTTTATCTTTGTGTGCTTATGAATGTGTGTGTGTGTGTGTGTGTGTGTGTGTGTGTGTGTGTGTGTGTGTGTGTGTTTGTCATTATATACGTGCCTAGAAGTTATGGACCACTCCAGTATTAATATTCACCTTCCACCTTGTTTGAGAGTCCTTTGTTTGCATCTATGGACACCAGGCTAGGTTGTCTGCAAGTGTCTGCAGATCCTCCCATCTTCACTTCCCATCTTATTTCAGGAGTGCAGGGATTAGGACCGTGCCTGATGCCATGCCCAACTTCTACATGATTCTGGGGATCTGACCTCACGTCTTGATATTTGCATGGCAAATATTTTACTCACTGAGCCATTTCTCTAGCTAGGAGATCATTTCTCCCATTCAAGTGCTAAGTAGGTCTGACCCTCCTTAGCTCCCTAGATCAGAAGAGACCTGGCACCTTACAGACTAGAAACAGAAGCCCAGTCTAATTCCAAACAAGTAGTTTTGCAGAATGGAAGAAATCTTGTCCACAGTCATCTATAATGTCTGGTGTCACCCATCCTAGGCATCCTCTTGAAGGGCACAACCTCTTTGTCTTTATGTTCTAAGAGCAATGGGTTTGACACAAGTAGGTAAAATGAGGTACATTTCTGCTTCTTTAAATACCACACAGCCTTGATAACAGGAAAAACTAATATGAAATATAGGGGGGAAAGATTAGTTTGCAAATGATGTCTTAATCTGATATCTGTGGTCAAAACCTTTGAACCTCTACTGCCCAAAGAACAATAGCAGCTATTGTTAGCATCATGTGTTCTTTCCCTGAGAGCCTTCTTTCTTTCTCCACAGTGTAAACACTAGTGACTGTGACCTCTCTCAGCCTTGTCCATTTCCTCTTCAATGGAACCACATCCCCCAAATAACCTGCTCCTTCTTCACCAACGGTTATTCACCCGCCCCATACCCATCCACTCCTGGACCATGAGTAATCTTTCTTTTGTTTGGGGGTACATTCCCTTCTTGTGTCCCACTCAAAACTCTGCTAGCTCTTCAAAACAAATGTTTCTCATGAAGCCTTAACGTTTGCCATTCCCATTTAATTTCAAGTATGCCCATCTCATCTTCTAAACTCTTTATATAATAGCTCTGTGTTTATGCTGTCTGACCACGATAGTAAGGAATGGTGGCTCCCCCAGAGTCAGTACAGGACTCACCCAGACACCACATTCCTAGCACAAATGAGATTTAGTACCCTGGAGGGAGAGGGGGGAGGGGAGTGGTGTATAAAGACAAACAGCAAACACCAAGCACGTGGGGCGGGTTTTTTGTTATTTGTTTTTCTGTAGGACTGGGTTTTTCAGGAGGAAAAGGGGGAGTCTGTGCTGGAGTGAGTTGGTAAATCCTGATTGGACATATTAGGCAAATAATGAATTTTGATTGTCCGTCCTTGGTGTTTTGTCTCAGTAATGAGTCAGTGGCCAAATAAGGGAATGGACCTTGGGGTCTAGCTTTAGGAATGTAACAGTTTTTAGCAAGGGAGAGGGAAAGGGGTAAATAGGCAAAACCCGTAGGCACCATGTTTACCACCCTAGGGCCTGTTAGAGAGCCCTTCAACTACATTTATGAATCTTTCTGGAAAGCACGGAATAGGCTAGAGAAAATTCTGAGGAGGAGATCAGGTAAGAGGTGAGGAGCATACACAGACACCCAACAGATGCATGGGGACAAGTAAGGGGGCTCTGCTTTGCAGGCATCTGAGGACACTTATGTCCTCCTAAGTGACTTGACTTTCAGGCTCCTGGAATGAATTGTGTTTTATGAATCCAGTTCCAGTTTTCTCTGCTAAGCAAGTGGGAACTGTAGGATGGCTAGTTTTTACAATCATAAAATTTTCCTGGGCAATGACCTTGGCAGCTGTTTTGTCACAGCACCAAGTACAACCACTCTCTAATAACTCAGCAGTACATTTTATTGAAGACAGGGGACCTAAGGTTTTTTTCAGGCAGTGTTTTAAGTGCTTCATGCATTATTTATTATTATTATTATTATTATTATTATTATTATTATTATTATTATTGGCAGAGAAGTTACAAAAGGTGAGCACTGACATTATCTTCTCCATTTTCAAGATAGAGAAATGGAAGCACAAAGAAATAGGATGGAGCTATTGAACAAGTGAGCCAGGCTGCAAAAGCAAGCAGTCTAGCTTCATAGCCTGAACTCATGAGCCCTACATCCTATGCTTCTTGGTCTACCAAGTCCCCAGATAGCTGGATTCCATAGGCGGCTGCACTGCCAGGTCTCTGTCCCACGTTGTCCAAGCCTTTTCTTACACCTATTGGTTTAAGAACAAAATGTAAGAGGTCACACATATAAAAAAAAAAAAAAAATCCCCTCTTCCACACTTCCCCCCCGGGGCTTACTGTTGGAACTTCTGCTTTTCTGTTCTTTCATCTCCCCTACAGTTAACAGCCACTAGCGCAAGGGCCAAGCTTCCTACAAACACAAACCGCGGTAAGTACCAAGCTGTTAGGACTCCAAGAAGCTCCTGAATCAGTCACTGTTTGCTGCTTCCTCTAACAAATATCTCTTTGAGATTCTCGAGTGACTCAGTCACACATCCCACACCTGCCGTGTAGAATCAACGGCCCCAATCTCTGAGCTGCCAGGAAGCACACAATTCCAAAGGGTAAAAACCAGCTACGGACCAGGCTGGAGTAAAGATGTACTCGGGAGTAGAAAACAACCCTCATTTATATAACGTGGAAAATTCGGTAGCCTGGAGAGGAACCCTGGAAAGATAAATATTGAAGTAGGAGAAAGGATGACGCAACAAGGTCGCTATTAACCGGCGTACAAACTTCTCTTTGGAAGTGAATAGCCGGGGGCTGGAGAGGTGGCTCAGTGGTTAAGAGCACTTCCTGAGACCTGGGTTCTGTTCCCAGCAATCCTGTCAGGTCCCTCACAACTTTTGTATGCATAACACCAGTGCCAAGAAATCTGAAACCCTTAGCCTCCTCCAGAACCCCCTCACATGTGGCACACGCTCTTCAGAAACAGCGTCTTCCACGCACAACAGGACGCTGCTGTTCATATACGAACTCCCAGAACTATGGGACCACAAAAGACCTGAACAGGTTCAAACCAGACAAATACCAGCCCTGAAACGCAAAAGCAGACACAAAGACATGCCCCTAATCAAGAAGCTATTTGTCATTGATAGCCATGGGGAAAGGGAAAATCAGTTTTCTTCAGTGGAATGTCACTGGGTATCGCAGCCACACTCTACAGCAGACCTAATACCTAGGAGTAGCTAGCTGCTCAACACAAAACAATCTCCATGGTTTTTTTTTTTTTTTTTGAGTATTTTGTTTTGTTATATTTTTTGTCTTATTGATTTTTTTGTTTCTTTTTCTTTTTTCTTTTTCTTTTGAGACAGAAAGAGAGAACATAACGTTGGGTGGCTAAGGAGGTGGGGAAAATCTGGGGGAAGTTGAGGAGGGGAAGGAATATGATAAAATATTTTTTATAATTTTTTTTTAAAAATCAAAAGTGCATTATATAGGTGTATAAATTTCTTAAGTAATTAAAAAAAATAAAGAAAATTGTAAGCCCCCAAAACCTCTAAACAGCAAAAATTCTCATGTCATTCCCAATCCATTTCCCCTCTGGATCACAGGCTGTGAACTTTTTGAAACTGCATGAGAAGTTGGTATGAGCCTACATACATTTTTTTTTTTTTCTGGGCAGGGGACCTCTCATTTTCAGACTTTATCTTGCTACAAAAATATTTTTGCCACAAACTGACTAAAGTTGAAACAAATACTTCAGCCTTTGTGAACCCAGTCTTTGGTCCCTCTGTGCAAAATGCTCCCAAGAAGCTGAGAAGGCCAAGTATTCCTTTGTCTTTTTTGGAACCCATCCCAGCAAGAGAAGTGACCTGCCTTTTGGGAGAAGAACGCCACGCCCAGATAGCACCTACCAGACACCAGGCGGTGACCTTGACTTTTCTCGGGTTCCCCTCTGCTCACATTCCTAGTCCTCAAGCAGTGCCATGTGGTGCCCAGAGTAATATGAACCATCACAGGAGATTTCACTGGGTCTGAGGAGGAGTGGTAATGACAGAGATTGGTGTGCTTTTCATTTGTTCATTGTTTATAGTCGTCCAAGCCAACCCCTATCTTCCTCTCTTTCCCAGACCCTAGCCTGGGCTATTTTCTGCTCACAAATCACTTCCTGCTCACTTCTCTGTTGCCCTCCATTCCTCCTTCCATTCTCTTCCCCAACCCTCTCCCTGTCGATCCTACTTAGCCCAGGTTGATCTGGAAATTGGAATTGTTCTGCCAGAGTCTCCAGAGAGCTGGAATTACGGGCTTGTTCCACCATGCCCTCTTGGTTTTTATGACCATCATACATTTTAAAACTCTTGATTACAAGCGCTCTGACCTTGTGTGCAGGTTGAACTACTCTCCACAAGGATGGCGTTTGATTTATTTGTGATGTCTGCTCCTCTGGGAAGAAACTACATGTCTAAGAGCCAGTCAGTCAGTCTTGCAATACCACATGCTTTGTTTCTTACTGATACTAAGTGGGCCCTTGTTGTGGAAATTATGGTTATTAAATTATACATTTTTAGAAGGGGAAATATTGTCTGCAATAGACAAAAGTTGATGTTAAAAGTCAAAGAGGGTTAAAAAACCAGTCAGTGGCAACCTCCTGACTGCAACGATAAAGTATGAGCGTCTGAACTGGGCAAATCTTATTCCCTAGTGTTTAAGTGTCTCAAGCTCTACCAATCAAGCCAGCCAGTCAGCCTACTCCTTAGTATTTATTGCATTAAGTTAAACGAATGTTTTCTCCTATGTGGGTAATAGTAGCCAAAAATGTGGTAAACACTGGCTTAAAGCACTTTCATATCTCCTAAGCCTGTGTCCAAATACAGAATGCACTCCCCGCCCTCCCACCTCTTTATTTTTTAAAATCACTACTTGAGGCTTGATTTTCAACTGTCCAGGATTCTCTCCCGATTCTAGAAATACTGGTTTGTTGAGGGGAGGCACTGTTCTTGCATTCTTCTACTGGATCTTCTTACATTTGAATCACTTCATCTGTTTTGCATAACTTTCCAGTAGAGGAAAGCTCTAACTTCATCGAAGTTATTAACTCACATGGGGTCACAATTTGGGAACTGATTGCTAATAAATATATGTGAATATGCACATCTCTCTAATAAGTGAAGCTAATCCTTACTTACTTCTAACTCTAGGGTGCTCCAAAGATATCCCAAACACTTTGAGGTTCTGCATAATGAAATTAATTGAATTTCAGCTTCAAAAAAAAAATCTTTCCATCTAGTAATGGTGGCAGAGATAATGAGAAACATAGACTCTGAAATTAGACTGTGCGGCCCCAAATCCAGCTGCTCACAGTCTGTAGGTTAGCTAACTGCTCTAGACATACTCTTATCATCACAGAAAAGCAAACAACAGTATCCATGTCAGTGTGATACATGTGAAATACTGATGCAGCATTTACAGACTGTGAGCATTCAAGATGCTATTATTGTTAGGAAAAACAATAAATACAATGTATATAGAAAATAGATAGATACTTTAAAAAGGTCCTAGATCTTCACCTCTTTGTATATCTTCTTATTAGTTTGCTTTGTTTATTCTTACTTGGTTTATTTGTTGTGTTGGGAGCAGAACTCAAAGCCACACGAATGCTAAGCAAATGCTTTACTGTTGAGCTGTGTCCCCAACCAGTCTTAGTGTTTTTGTTGTTGTTATTGTTGTTGTTGTTTAAATTGCCAAGTAAAAATTATATGCATTTATATTATACCATGTAATGTCTTAATACATATTTGCACTGTATAATAGCCAAATCAAACTAAGCTTGTCTAGCTCTTCAAACATCTATTAGTTCTTGGGGATGAAAACATTCAAAGTACTTTTTGGGAAGGCAGTGTATCAGCTGCTCACTTTTGTATTTAGTTTTTAAAGGCCCTTTTGTCCATTTTGAATGTTAATTAAAAGTAGGATCAAGGAAGTTAACTGTCATTGACAGCTAGAGAAACTTTAGAGTGCTTTAGGACTCATAAACTGCTACAAGATTTGGTACTGCTAGACTCCTGATGCAGTATGTACAGACTTATTTAATGACTAGAATATCCATTTTCAAAAACAAAAACTCAGAGGCTGGAGACACTGAGAGACTCATAGTGACTTCACCGAAGACATTTTGGTTATAAATGATGGAGCTGGAACTCATTTTTCCAACTCTCAGGACCTGAGGGTTTAATGAGGTTAGTCCTGGTGTTGGCTACCCAGTGGTCCTTCTGCTTCATGTTTTACATTTCTATCACAGGAAGTAATCTTTGGGCTTGTGCATCAAACTAGTTCACTCATGATTAGGATATATCAATAGCTTCCCACTGTCTGTGGAAGAAGTGGTCAAATTTTGAGTTGAGAGACAGGCTTTGAATATGCAGTAGATACCAAGTAAGCATTTTCTGAATAAATTAGCAGTGTTTTTATGCTTAGATTGACTTTATCTTCTGTTTTGTTTATAGCATCTATTCATTGAACATTAGATGCCTTTGTTCCCTTCTTGTATTAATTTCTCTTTTCATTCTTGTGACAAAAAATCTTGATACAAAGCAATTTAAGAAAGGAAAGATTCGTTGTGGTTCATAGTTTGAAGACACAGTTGGTCATGGGCAGGAAGTCATGACAGCAGGAATGAGCAAGCTGGTCACCATGTGCCCATAATCAAGAAGCAAAGAGAGATCAATGCTCAGCTCAATTTCTCCTTTGTATCCAGCCAGAGATCCCAGTCCATACTATACTGTACTCACCTGCAAGGTAGTCTTCCCTCCTCAGGCAAACCTTTCTGGAAATATCTTCATAGAGGCATTCAGAGGTATGCTTCCATGGTAATTCTGAATCTAGACAGAATGACAAGGAAGATTATCCACCATACCTCTTTAATTCAATATTTACATAAAAGAATTCCTTTAGGTTTGAGTTTTTATAGACAAACCCTTGTTTGGAGAAGTTATTCAGCCTTGTAGATTAATTTCTCTAAGGACTATCTCATCCAAACCTCTGCTTCACGAGGTTAGATTTAGCTAAGGAAGGTTCTTTCCCAGATAGAAGCAGCCAATTGTCCATTAACAAAGTAGTTCTAAGGATTTCCATCTACTTATCTCCATTAGGTAGGCACAGAAAAATTTTGCGGACAATAAGAATTGTTAAATTAATATGAGCAATGACCAGATCTCCACAAGGATTTTGGGCAGGAGTCCTGGATAAACATGTTTCTTCACCATGCTGTTCTTACAAATATTTGTTTGTTCAGAAGCCTTGGGGTGAATGTTTGTTTGGAAAACACACCACTGTTTAATTAAGGAACCAATTCTCGGGACTGTGTAGCTACTACAATGGATATGTGGATTTCAAGAAACTCCAGTTGAAGTAATTGCAGTGATTAGCAGTAAAGGTCACACATTTTGTCAGCAAGAAGTCATACCTCTTTAGCTGATTGGAACAGAGCTCTGCATTATGGGCTGCTGACATTTTTGGTCCTGATTTTATAATGTGCATCTGCAGAGACACCATAAATTTGGCAATGATTTGTAGTTTGACAGCACTTCCTCTTATGTGTCTATGCTAGGCTGGATGGTCCTCAGAGTTTGGCAGGGTGAGAAACAGAAAAGTATGACCCACAGAAACTATAATGGTCCTGTCTACTCTTCTAGGCTGAATGTCATACCCTCTTTCCAAATTCTTATTTTGAATCTAACCACCCCCAGTGGAATGATTAGAAAAAAGAGTACTGGCTGAGGTGAGGATGGCAAATCATGAGGACGGAATTCACATAGATAGGATTTGGGTCCTGATAGAAGAGAAACAAAGAGCAAGCTCTCTAACCCTCTTCTGCTGTGTGAGGCTACAAAGGACAAGCCGGTAGTTTGAAGCCCAGGACTCTCACCAGCCTCCAACCTGGATAACATATTCTTCAGATTTGCAGCCTCCAGAATGGTGAAAAACACATTTCCATTGCTTATGAACCACTCACTTTGTGTTATGCTGTTCTGGACACCTGAGTTAAGTAAGATACATTTGCAAGCTTTAAACCCTATGAAGCTCCTTGTGGCTCTTTAGAGAAAGACTAAACTCAATTAAACTTTCTGTCCTGGGCCACTCATCTCTTTAGCCTTCCATTCTTTTTAATGTCTTGCTCTCCACGCATCAGCCACACTTGCGTTTCAGTTCCTTGAAGTCACAGTTCACATCCTCCTACCTAGAGGCTACTGCCCTGTCATCCCCACAATGCAGTGTTCTTTCTCCAAGCCTTTCACTGCCTTCACACCACCTGATAGCAGGCTCAGTTTTCAGAACTTGACTTTAAAGTCACTCAGGGTCAAAGGTCCCTTTGCAATGTATTTCTTTCCACTTGGCACATAGCCTTGATTATATCTTTCTGGGATTAACTGGATTAAATTTAATATCCATAAAAGGCATTATTTTGATGTACAAGTCACACAAACTTTGAACCACCCCAAGGTAGTAGCTACTTATCTGTAACCCAACACCTAAGAGCAGAGCCTAGATCAACTAGAGACCAACTCCATCAAAAAGAACCTCAGTTGAAGTTTCCTTTTCATATAATACTTTGTATATAAATGAAAAGCAAAACGAAAAAACTCACAAAGTTCCCATCCAATTCTTAACCTACTATACAATACCTTTAAAGTCAGGAAATTGAAGTTTAAAATATTGTTAGTGAAGACACTAGCAAACATGAATGAAACAATCAGATCAGTAACCTGTCAGCACTATGATTTTCTTTCTGTCCCTGTTTCAGAATGAAGGGTTTTCTTCATAACAGGGAAATAACAAAGAATGTATTCTTACTCTTCAAGTGAATGCCCTTTTATACACATACATTCAAAATGATTATTCTTGATTTTCAGTGTAGGAGGCTTAAGCACACAATGACAACTGATCAGTCCCTCAGAGTTCTTGTCACCTCAGAGCGTGACTTCTCTCTCAGATCACTGAAATCAATCATTGCCTGGGTTTCAGCTATTCTGATTATGGTGATGGTTATAAATGACCTTTTGTATTAGGTGCTGAGCTGCTGTGTTGAAAAGATGAATTCCTTCCCTATGGGAAGCACCCAGTATTCAAGACCATTTTTCTAAGTGTTAGAAGTGATTGATATGGAGGGACAATGTTACTGGGGATAATCAGCAACATGGGCAGTGAAAATGTTTTCATATAGGATTCAATTTAAAGATCTCAGGAGAGAGAATTTATGATATGTGCAAAGAGGTCTTGCCTAGAATGCTAGCATCATGCATACCTGGTGCCCAGAAACAGAGGCTAAATTTACAGGACTCTGATTACTATACCAATGGCCTCTGCCTGTGAGGGACCTCTCTGTCACAGGAAGATGAATGTAGTCTTCCAGGTTACTGTTCAAATGTGTCCCCTTGGGATTAGTGCATACCTCCAGGTCCATTCCAATTAATTCTTCAGATGAACTGTAGTTTCGAGTGTTCAGGACCTGCTATCCACAATGGAAGATCACTTGGGAATATCCCAGGGGATCAGTCAGATTGGTCTAGGAACATAACAAATGAAATGACCAATAACTCACAGTCTCTGTCCATTTTCTGCTGGCAAGTGATTAATGAACAGCCCACAGTCAAAGTCTGAGATACATAGTCAATACCTGGTCTATTTTGTGATTCAAGATAAATGATGCTCCAGTTTGTATCAAGTGACAAATGATAACCAAATTAGCATCACCATTTCAGCTAATTACCTTATTCCCATAGCCACCACTATCATGCCTTTTTTACTGAATAGTTACAGGGAGCCAGAGGCTGAGCTGTAAACTTCAGGGAATACTACAGGAAAATATGGGATTCTTGCCCTCAGGAGTATAAATTCATCTTGCACTCCTATAAGTTTCCCAAGGACCTCAAATAATAGTAATTAATAATACTTAAAAGTTAATGCAAACCAGAAGTAAGGACACAAGCCTGTAAGGATGTAGAGACAATAGGATCCAGAGTTAAAGGCTAACTATGCCTACATAGGAAGTGCAAGACAATTTGGACTACAGGAGACTGTCTAAAATTAAATAAGTAAAAAACACACACATGTGTGTGAATAAACATATAAAACTTAATGAAAGCTGTGTGATTCTCTTCTGAGTGTTTTTTTGTGCTTTATCCATTCCCCATAAATCCCTAGGTAGTTCCAATTTTCAGACTGATTGTTGCTCTATACAGATAAAGAAATACAAATGTCTTAGGTCATTTGTCTGAGGTTGCTGAAGTAGGAAGGTGTGGAACTAAGGCTTAAAGCTAGGGATCTGGACTATAGGACTCATATCTGTTTTTCCATAGACCGGTCACAACTGGAGTGGAAGCCGGGCATGGTGGTGAAGACCACAGGCCTAGCACTCAGTAGGTTGAGGTGTGGGGTAAGGGATGGTTATGACTTCCAGGCCAGCTGGGCCACACTACCTAGATGATGATGATGATCCAGAACTCATAGGCCGGGGAGATTGCTCAGTCAGTAAAGTGCTGGCAATACAAGCCCGAGGACATGAGTTTCATTTCACAGAACCTAAGTTAAAATACAGATGTGGTGGTATATGCCCAGGATTCTATCACTGCGGTGATAGAGTCTCTCATGATACCAAAAACTCACATTTGGCTAAATTTGATGTTGGTTAGCCTGAGGAATTCTTTTTGTCTCCACCACCCAAGTGCTGGGAAAATAGCCTTTGATCCCAGGGCTCGGCAGATAGGGGCAGAGGCAGCTCTCTGTGAATTCAAGGCCAACCTGGTATACAGAGTGAGTTCCAGGACAGGAAGGGCTTTACAGAGAGAACATGTCTCAGAAAAAAATCTCTGGTTTTCACACACACACACACACACACACACACACACACACACACACCACAAAACCCGACTTTTGCAAATATTTCCTATGGGCACTAATTTACTTTGCACCCATTATTTTATTTAACAATCACAACTAAGTGAAAAGTGGGCTAATTTTAATGTGATTTAAAATGTTTCTGTTTGCTGTCTTCTTCTACAATACCAGGGTTTTTGTTGTTGTTGTTGTTGATGATGATGATGTGAAAGTAGAAACAGGCTTAGAAAGACATGAATCTTTTTATAATTGACATATCAGAATGTAATTCTTTTTGGATAATAAGGGGGAGGGAATAGGGAGTTTACTTCAATTTATAATTCCAGGTTATAATACATCATTGTGGAAAAGTCAGAGCAGGAACTTGAAACTGGTCACATCATTAGTCAAGAACTGAGAGAAAAGAATACATATATACACACTTGCTTGCTTGTAACTCATCTTTATTTCTTCACTTTTATACAGTTCAGGACACCCTAACTAGGGAATGGTTCTGCCCACAGTGGACTGACTCTTCCCACATCCATTTATCAAGACAGTACTCTACAGTCAGGCCGACAAGCCAATTCAATGTAGCTAATCAATCCCTCATTGAGACTCTTTTTATAAGTGATTGTAGGTTCTGTCACTCCTACATATTGACATCATGTTACATTTTGAGAAACATGCTTTCAGCTCATATCCCAGACTACTATGTCCTAATCAGAAATAATAGTCCTGGCATTAACACAGGGTTTGACACTTAACATGTGGATTTACTTGGATCTTACCGTTAAGTTTTAAGTGTTGGTATCTCCCGTTTCAGAAGCAGAAACTAAAGCACAAGCGGCTGATGTGGAATCATGCAACTTTTGCCTTCCTTCATGGTATGTTCATGCAGTGAACTCCTTCACATAAGAAACCAGCAACGTGTATGTTTCTGCCAAGAATTATTTGTTTGGTCTGTGGATCTGCTTGTAACTCATGGTAGCATAAGATCCATCTGGCTGTGAAGAGGTGGACGCCCTGATTGCTGTTGACAGAAGAATTTGCCCTACTCAGGAGACATCTTACTAACCCTGCCCCTGATAAGGAAGCCAGTTCTTCAGGGACTTTGCCCATTGTGCTGTAACCAGCGTGGTGTACCCACCTACAGCTGACTTGCAAGCTGCCTAGGTCACCTTGGAATGAGAATTCAATTTGGAAACAATCATATGCAACTTCCAAACAGGCAGTGGGAGGACTGGTGGGCGGGACAAGAACCTAGTATGCAAATCTTTAAAAGTGCCAACAGCAGAGGGCAGTGAAGAGGCGACTTAATCTTTGAGAAGACACTTAGGGAAGTCCAGTGGTTAGGACTCTCAGGCGCCAATGACACTTTGGGGAGGAGGGTGCTGGGAAGGGAAGAGTTGCTATAGTAACTTTTCTACTTCACGGACTAAGAATTTATTCTTCTGGTTTTCCCTAGCTCTTGATAACTCCGGAAAAATTTGAGTTTAAAAAATAAAAATGCCTTCTTCCGCGGGTCCAGGACAGTTTGCATGAACTCTCCCAACAGTGCTGAAGACAATGCCATGCTTTTAAAAGAGGAATTGTTGTGGGGGGGCGGGGGAGGGGGGCTCCAGAATCTCTGGGAAAGGGTTCAAACAATAGGTCAAACGATAACTCCAGACTTCTCCCAGAAAGGGAATATTATCTGAGACATGCGGCAGACGACTGTTGTAGTTGAAACCTTGGGTGGAGGAGCCAGCGCCCGGAGGCTGCCCAGAGGCTCCCAGAGGCTCCCCTGCGAGTGCCCAGCCTCTCACAGCAGGTCCCAGCTGCCCTGAGGCTGCCGCTGGCGGGAAGCCTAGGACGCAGCGGGACAGCTGCAGCCTGATTCACAGCTCGGTGGTGGCTTTTCCCTTCTTTTCTTCCTTCTTTCCCCCCTACAGAAATCAGTCACCCCCCTCCCGTTGCCCCACGCCTCCACGCAGGATCCTCCCACTCCGGCGCCTAAAGCGTTAACCCTGGAGCGCCCGGCACCCCTTCCACTGGCGCCCCAGGGTTCCTAAAAAGGAAAGGTACAAGGTTGGTCCACATGAGAGACTTGACAGATCAAAGGCAGGGCATACTTCCTGTTGCCCAGACCTTATATAAAACGTCATGCTCGCCTCGGCTGCAGAGGCGCACCTAAGCACTGACCCAGCGGCTGCAGCCTGAGGTTTCCCGAGGACCACAATGAACAAGTGGCTGTGCTGCTCACTCCTGGTGGTAAGTCGTGGGCAGAAAGCTGCTGGCCACCTGGGTTCGGGAACTCCTCCGGCTGTTGGGGACCAAGCCGGGCTCTCTCCAAACCCCTTTTTCTAGCTATACAAGGCTGCTCTGGAGGATGAGTGGCTTTGCCATGAAAAGTTCCTGCTGAGTTTATGTGGAGGGGAGAGAGAGAGAGAGAGACAGCGAGAGGAGACTTAAGACTTTTTGTTTGGTTTTACCCATTTTATTTAACTTATTTATTTACTGACTTATATTTTGTATGGTGCATCACGCCTTTTCTTGACCTGACTTTTTTATGACTGCAGGTGAAGCGGACTGTATGTTGGAAAGAAAGGGCAGACTTTTTGAAACTTGTGTAGAACAGTTTGGATGGGGGTTGGGGGGGTATAGTCTGGTGCACCACTAGGCTGACTTACATAGGCATTTTGGGCATTAGCGAAAATGTTCTCTCATTTAATTGTACAATTTAATATTTTAATAAAGTTTTATTATTCTAGTTCTCAATGTCAACATAGTATGAAAAATATTAATAGACTGATGATAATTGTGTTCTAGAACATATTTAAATAACCAGATCAAGTTCAACCCTAAATACAACTCAAACCTCTTTTGAAATGCTGTTTGGAAAATAAAGGAATCTCTTTAATATAGTATATGTCCTTCCTTCCTCCTTTTCTTCTTTTAAAAAAAACCTTTCAACTTAGGCTTTTGGAAAATTGTTGTTAAAGTTTATGTAGAAGTTTTTCTGTGCCAAAAATCTTTTCCCTTTACATCAGTAGAGTGTGAAACGCAGGCAGACAGAGAAGTGTGTCTTTAAGGACTGTTTGTGTCTGAGATGTACTAGAGTCAATGTTTGAATTTCAACCCCTAACTCACACAGTGTGAGTGGAAAGCTATATTATCTTCCCCTTAGCTCCAGGGACACAGAGACATGCATATGTAATAGCAAAGTCACTCAGGAAAAGGTGGGCAGGGGACTACACACAAGTATGTTAACTACATGTGTACATATGCAGATATGTTTGTGTATGTAATGCATATAGCCAGTAGTTTGGATACATGGAGAATTTTGAAAATTTTATTTATTTTTAAGTATATATATATATATATAGTTTTAGGTATATATATATATATATATATATATATATATATATATATATATATATATATACCTATAGTTTGCTTGTCTGTGCACCATTTGTGTGCCTGGGGTTGATTGAGGCCAGAAGAGGGCATCAAATCCTCTAGAACTGGAGTTCCAGACATTTGTGAGCTGCCACATGGGTGCTGGGAATAGAACCGAGGTCTTCTGGAGGAGCAGCCAGTGCTCTTACCTGCTGAGCCATCTCTCCAGTTACACTTTGGAGAACTTTTTAAGAAGTGAAACATTTTGGGAACAGTGAGATGGGTCAGTGGGTAAAGGCACTGACAACCTAAAAACATAAGTACAGTCCTTAGATCCCTGTGTGGGAGGAGAGAACTGGCTCCTGAAAGATGTCCTCTGATCTCCTCTCACACTCCCTGGTACATATGCACCTGCACTAACACACACAATAAGTAAACGGAAGTATCAAAAGAGGAAAGAACACCCGAGAACTTGTACAACTGGTAGTGCCTACATACATTTGCTAAACTGAGCACTAGTGAGTTGGCAGAAAGATCCACAAATACATTATCAGCACCCCCCAAAGGTCCTGGTGTCCCTCCATTTTACTGCTATAAACTAGACTAACCAACACCAGAAATTGGTTTTGCTTGTACTTAAACTTTATATATGGATTTTATGTATTTTTCATGTTGGCTCCCTTCAAAGTTCTGCTCAGAGATTCATCACTGTTCCAATAATTCTTCCCAAATAGTAAAAAGGTCTTATAGGTGGTCTATATAAGGAGGTATGTGCATAGATGATACTAATTTTAGATAATACAACATTATCAGAAGAGAAAACCTTGAATGAATAAATACATAAATGAATAGGAAGGGTCTTGCTCTTTCTTTAATTTCTGAGATTGATTTTATTTTATGAATGGTGGGAAATGGACATATTGTACTTGCATGCAAAGAGGCTAAATTCCCCTTAGTAAAAAGAGATGCCTGACTGTAGGAACCAGAAGCGCTATAGATATTTAGTTCTCTGTGTGAAGCATCCCACTAGATAGATACTGGGAACAAAGTGAGTAGCCAGGTAGACATCATTCCTGCCTTCTGGACCTAACAACCTATTGGAAGAGGCAGATGTGGGTCGTGTATTGCATATGTAATAACAGTTGCAAAATAGGAAGCCCCAGATGATTGGGGAATAAAAGCAAAAAACAAAACAACAACAACAACAAAATACCCTCCCATGAGCTCATAAGGGAAGCTGCAGCACTGTGGTTCTCCACTAGACCCAGTTCAAATGCCCACACACCACTTGCCTGAGGAACAACAGTGGCTGTGTTTCTTTCCTCTGGAGTTCCTCTCTTCTACAGCCTGGGACAAGCATCCACTAAGACAATCACTCTGAAGTCTCCGCTTGTCATTAGCACTACCTGTGTGATAACAGATAGCTAAAGGGTGCTCTAGAACCATCTATGTACAAGACGTATACTCTGACGTTATACAGAGGAGGAAGGGATGGCCTCTTAATCTCACCTTGAGGGATTAATGGGGTATACTATTGCTGTAGATGAAAGCAAGACATCCGAGCGAAGGATGGAAAACCATGTAACAAAGTATATTCCACATTCTTCGGTGAGAGCAGAAGATAGGCTGGTAGTCAGGATAGGTCCATGGTGGAGGGCATTCCTAGAATGCTCACGAGCACAGACAAGCAGTGGGCTGTTCTGCAAGGAGAGATTATTCATCATACCAAGCCACTTCCTTCTTGGTTGCCATGAGTTACTAGGAGAGCAGAGAACATCAACAAGCCTGGCTTAGGTCTAGGCTTTAGCTGTGGCTAGAACTTCCCATCGTCCATCATGCAGTGTCAGAACCCGCCCTGAACTTCTCAAAGCCAAGCTCTGAATTCATTCTTTCATGACAGAAGGGAGTAGAAGGGGAGAGGAAAGGCAGCTGCTCCTTGCTCAGGAAAACTGCCCGATGTTTCTATTCTTCCTTTGGGGTAACACTCTTGGAGTTTCTGACTTTTGGTTTGTATTTTGTCTTTCCTCCCCTTTCCCCAGCGGCTAAGTCCATAAGCTTGCCTAGCTTTTTTTGTTTTTTTTCTTTTCTTTTGAGAATGTGGATGGTCCGAAGGTTTCTAGAAGCATCTGATAAACCCAACTCCACGCAGGCAGCCCTGCCCAGTATCCTGTCCTGTGTCCATGGCAACCTTCCTGGCCTCCACCACCTAGCAATCTTCAGCACAGTTCCTAATTTCAATCTAGGTTTAACTTTTACTTAGGTTAAAAACCACAGTTGCTGAATACCACTGGTGGGAGAAGAAGGCAGTCTGTGCCAAACGTTTTGTTCAGAAAGTTCTAGAAGCTACGGTCATGTTTTCCAAAGGGACACTAAGCTCACAGTCTGCTTTCTTGCTTTCCTGTTCACTAACTTGCCTTCCAGGTTTTGCTCTCTACAGCTCCCAGCCCACATGCTCCCTCTGCATAAAGGCTTTCTGTGAAAAACACTATTTCCCTTAGCATGGCATTGGCCAAGAGAATTTCCTTCAGCCTTAATTTGTACTTTGCAGCCAGGGGGTGGAGGAGGTGGGGGAAATGGAGAGGGGCATGGGGGAGGGGTGTGCTTAAGGTACATAAAAACAAAACAAAACAAAAAAAAAATTATGTCTTTCAAAGCCTGGACTAACAGTGTTTGGCTGCCCCTTATGTTGCTCTGATGGAGCAAAGTTGCCAAAACTATCAGTGTTTTACTGAAAATTATTGGTGTTTTACTCCATAGGGCAGAGCTCTCGATTATATTCGATTTTCTCTTCCCTGCACTTTTACAGTAAATCCTTTGAAACAACCTCCACGTCTCTTGAAATGAAATCTGGTGTACATATATTTTGCCTACACATATAACATTTATAGAACCAACATCCTGGCATAACTATACTGTAAAATGGTAATAAAAGGAAAGTGATTTATAATAAAACAAGCTTCAGTAGAAGGCATAATGAAGTCATGATATGTTGGCATTTTTACGTGGTATTGTTACCGCAGACACGCAGCTAGGAATGAAGCGGGAACAGGGCAGGTATGTCTCAGTGGTGACCCAAAAGCCTGATCAGGCCTGGCTTTGGCGCCCTGGATTTCTAAAATGGTGAGCCAATCTTGCTGGACATTTTAGTTTCATTTCATTTCTTACCAAAGTGTGTGTTACCGAATTCCTGGAAAATCCCCTATGGACAACAATGATGAAAAAAGTATTTCCTGTGTAAACGATACGGAATCCTGACATAGTTCCGGATGACCGCTATCATTTGATTTCTGTGGCTGTGAGAAAATGCCTTAACAAAAAGCAACACAGGGAAAAGGGCTCCTTTGGCTGACAGAACCGGGTTGCAGTCTGTCATAGCAGGGAATGCAGCTGATCACATCCACAGTCAGGAGTAGAAAGAAGTGGATGCATGCACACTGGCTTGCTTGCTCATGCTCAGCTCTGCTTCCAGACTTACATACAGTTCAGGAACCCCTGCCCAGGGGGTGGTGACATCCACATTCAGAATGAGTCTTCCTACTTCAGTTAGACCAAACAAAGGATATTCCTGACAGTCATGCCCACAACCCACAGTCCAGTCAGACCCAGGCGGTCCTCCAGTAGAGACACTTTTCCCAGGTGATTCTATATGGTGTCAAGTGGACAATTAAAGGTAAATGTCACAGTGATGTGATATATATATATACATACATACATATGATTTTCACTTAGTTTTTCATTAACTGCCAACATCTGAAGACTTGTAGGGCATATAATTGTTCTTGATTCTTCTGGATACCTAATATCAATTGTCATGACATCCTTAGAAACACTCCCATCAATTTCCAGCCCTCCTCCAAGGAAGGAATGGTAAAGAAAACATGGGCTCACTGCAAGCACAGATTTTCATCTTCCTCATTTGTACCCACAAGGTTTCCACCATCATGATACAAGTGTTCGCTGAGTCAAATGGGCTATGGTGAAATTTTCTAGAGCACTGGGTAATCCATCAGAAATCTCCATGGATGTTCCAAGAGAGTTTATCTACATAATGTGTGATTGTGGTTTAACCTCCTACGGTTGGCTTGACTATCTTTCAAAATATTAATCTAACCCTCTACTTATCTGGCCAATATTTCAAATATCACCGTGTACATTTCTACTATGGAAACTCAGAACCTTCATGAAAGCTCTTTTTTAGGAAAGCTACAAAATTAACTGGATTTCTATATTAACCACTGGAGTTGCAGTGGGAGCAGAGCTGGATAGCTTTCTGAGCTCCCCATACTGCTAGAGGGCTGCTGTCTGCTGACCAGAGAACACAGGCTCGTGGTATTAAATTGAACCATTAAATAGTCGTTTTTTCCCTGATACATTTAAAATGTTTTTAAAGAAGATTCAAAACCAGTTCCTGAGGATTAGACTCCAGAAATTTCAGCTCTTGGAAGGAGCCTAGACTTGAGATAAAAATAATATTAACAACCCAGGTCGTTACCCCAGAGAACCATAGAGAAAGCTGATTTCACATGGCCAATAGAGGAAAGGGTAAGGCACCATTCAGACTCATTTCTAATAAGGAGAGTCTTGCAAACAAGAGCAGCAGTAGCAACCATGTTTAGAAAAGAAAACAAAAATCAAAATAAAATTTAGCAACCCACAATAGCCGGAACTAGTGAATCGGAAATCCTAGCAACAGCTGTAAACTATCTGTGCAAGAAGAAAGAGTGAGGTTCGGCCAACTTGAAATAGATACAAGGACAGTATTTTTATGTGACATATAATTAGTTTTTGGAACTCATTACCACAGAATATTTTGGAATAACTAGCACAGAAAGTCTATAAAAGGAATACATTTAGACGGTTGTAAGGGATAAGAATAGTGTTATAACACATTAGGTAAGAAGCTGTGTGGTACGTCCCCGTCCCCCACACTCACGTGACCTCTGTAAGTGATGTGCGCTCTACAGGCACAGTAGAATAGTTTACCCTACTATAAGGTGACACAATAGGCCAAGGGCTTGGGTAGATACATTTTTCATGCCATTTCTCACACGTATCTGAGCCTGCAGACAGTACATTGATAGGGAATGTACAAGGAGGGCAAGATCTCAGTGAGGAAAGTCCTCACCACGAAAGCTCAAGGACCAGAGTTCGAATCCCCAGAAACTAGTGACAAGTGGGTGTTGTTGCACATGTGTAATTTCTGTGCTCACAAGGTGAGATGGGAGCCTCAGAACAAGTTGGCTAGCCAGATTAAACCAAGACACCAAGCTGTGAATTAAGCTGAGACGCTCTGCATCAATGGATAACAAGGAGAGCTACCAAAGAAACATCCAGCTTCAACCTCAGGCCTCTGCATACGTGTATACACACATGCACGTGCACACGCACGTATGTCTATATACATACAAGTACATATACATACATGTGCATACTATGCATACATACACATGAAAAAGAAGAAAGAAACCATACATAAAAAGAGAGAATGCAGCCAGTTTCTAAACGAAAGCCAGTTAAATGTCCATCTGCTCTCCTAAACACATCTGTGTTTGAGAACATGTAAGATCTACTGTCTGAACAAATTTCAAAAGCACAGTGCAGCAATTGTTATTTGTTGCATTGTAGAGGTCTTTAGATTGTTCTCACCTAACAGAAACTTGAGGTCTCTGAATTAGAACCCCACTGTGTTCTGCCCCTGGTAATTAACATTCTCCTCACAGTGGGAGTGCACCTTCTTTTAAAATAAAAAAGACTAGCCACCAGGCCTTAGCTTTAACTCTGTGCCTTGGCAACACTCTGCAAATGTTTCTTAACTAACCATAAAATAGAGCAGAGGAACTGGTGAGAGGACTAAGTCAGACATAAAACAAGGCAGCTCCTCTGAGCATACTCACTGCCTTTGGTCATTAACTTTCCTATTGGAGTTTTTGATTAAAAATAAAAAATCTTAGTTGCCATGCCATACTTCTTGTTAGGTAGCTGCTCTGTTGTCCCGTGTCCTTGTTCATTCTCTGCTTCCTGTTTTCCTCTTACGTTTGTTCTTACTTGTGGCTTTGTTTTGTCCGTATTCCTTTCTGGGTCTCTGTCTTCTTCTTCATAGTCCCCACTTCATCGTGCTCCCAATCCTGCCTTTGCCCTTGTCCTCTCCTGATTTCAATCTTGCTCTTCCCACCATCTTGGGCTTCTACTCAGTTTTGTTATTTTCTGGTTCAAATGTGTCTTTTTTTTCTTTTCTTGTTCAAAACTTAGGTATTTTATCCTTAGAAAATGTTAGTATCAAGAGCCTGTTCCTTATAGTATCTCCTCCCCATCAATTTGCATCAACACTGCCCCAAACAGCAGTGTAACCTGGGAGTTCAGATGCAGAGTGGTGTGACAGTACTTGCAATAGTAAGTCAGGCAGGATGAAAAGGCCTTGATTTCTTACTTCTGCCCTTACCTTTAAGGTTTAGCCAGGGACCCCATTTATGCCTCTTCAAAATAGAGGCTCTGAGCCCGGTGATACATGAAATGTTTGCTATAATTCCCAAGTTTTGTCATCTGAGATTTGTTTTTAAAGAACTGATTATATATTGTTGTCTATCCCAAATATCAAAAACCAAGTATATTTGTTTATATATGAAACATTATAGGAATATTTTGCAATAATCTCTTTTGTTGTGATGGTTAAAAGTTTCTTTTTGTGCCATGGGTCATACATAAGAAATCAAGAAATTCTGCTGAAGTCAAGGAAATCATCCAAGAAGGAGCTTTTGAAATGCTATCTAACTTTAGAAAGCATAACATATACTGGAGGGTCATAAATTATTCTTGAAACCAAAACCATTCACATTTTCTCATTCTTGTCATCAGCTGGTATACATAGAAAATGGCAATGTGGGTTTTTTTTTTCATTCTCCATTTAGTTAAAAGCCAAGTTCAAGACATTCCCCCAGGACTTACTGAAGAGGTGTAATTATGGTCACAAGCAATCTCCTTAGAGTCATTGAGTAAAATTTTCTTTGAATCTATATTCACAAAGAAGTACTTGACAACTGCACACTGCTCTTTGGAATAAATGTCAAACCTTCAGGCATTCTAAGCATGGTAATAGGCAGCCGGGCAAGACCATTAAATCTACACTTGAATAATACACCAGCTGACAGACAGCAGATCTCTATCCCCACACTCGGCTTCTTGTATCTTCTTTTAATGTCCAGTAAAAAGGAAGAAATAAAAAATAACTGGCCTGTAAAGATGTGAGTGATGTTTACTGTGTGATGGTATAGTCATTAGTGTTCTTTTTTTTCCTAAGGATTCTCAGTTTTTCTCCCTTCCAAAATTTGATAGGAAGTTCCAGTCTAATGAGGATGGAATGGGAGGGAAATATGGCACTTCAGGTGGAGGACTGGTGAATTAAAATGATCTCTTCACTTCCAAGCCAAGCATCTTATTGCTAATGGTGCACACTAAATTTTCTGTAGTTTTTGATTATTTGATTTTTCTCCTCATACTTCCACTCATAGAAACAATCCAAATATTACTTACTAGACAAGAATCTTTGCTTTACTGTTGACAGACCAACTGGGCATGACAGCACAAACGATAACTGTCCCTTTGGTACTGATTACAGTCCTTGAGATTTTCAAGTTGCTTATTTGCACAGAATAAAACCCAACTGGTCCTGACTGACTCAGCAGCTAACATCCCACTATGTTTGATGCCTAGGACACAGTCACAGTGAAGGGCATCACCAACCACAGCTATAGTTAGGATTCACACTTAAGGAGGTCTTTATTTGGCTGATAATTAAAAAAATTCTAGGCAACAAACATTATAGAAAGCCTGAGCTTGGCTGTAAAGTAAAGCAGTCATCCGATGTTTAGCAGTTGACTGAATTAAATACCCGACTCTGCGGACATCACCAAGAAGACAAACCATGTTTTCCTTCATTACTCCCACCTGACATTTCCTCTGTAGTTCATTCATCTGCAATGTCAACCCACTTGAATGTCTGCAAAGAGCGCAAATATAAATTAGAAAGACATTGTACTGTTTACAACTATCACATCTACATGTCACATGTAACATTTCACACACACACACACACACACACACACACACACACACACACACACACACACACTATAAAAACCGGGGATTCAGAGATTCAGACTAGAAACTGGGAATGCAGAGAAGTTGGGTAGTTTTCACTAATTTCAATTTTCCCTAAGGTTACCCAGATGAATTTTTTTACTGTTTCTGTTACAGAATATCCTACTATCTAGCCACTGAGTCCAGGGGAAAATACTAGCAAATCAGAAAAAGGCCTTTGTATACCTTCATCCCAGAACATTCAGCTGGTATGAAGGATGAACAGACTATGACCTGCCAAATCCTTAGAAAAAGTGATTCCATATACTTTTTTTTTTTTTTTTTTTACTTCCTGGACCCATTTAGCCTTTTAGCTCAAGGGGGACACTATTTTATTTTGCAATGATCTTTTTACTGGATGTGAATCTATGCCAAAATTTCCTAAGTAACAGAGTATAAGGCAAGAAGCTTACGGCTTATCAGACAGTGAAAGCATGGAGAAGAAAGATCAAGCATGTAATGGGAAGGATGGGAAAGAAAGGAGGGTCAATGGAAGGAGATGCACTACCGAGCATCTACTGCTTGGCATAACATGTAGTTAATTTTCCAGTCTTACAGGTCTTTCTACCAAAGTGTCATGTCAGCTACTTCAGGAGAATTTCTACATCAACTTGAGTGAATGCCTTGATGGGTGCTTGAGAGAGAATTAGTTTAATAGATGAGTACATAGACAAGCCACAGATTATATTTTCCATAGTGTTACAGTTAGTTTCATGTCTATCTCTTTCATATGACTGGGAATCTTATTCCTAAGACTGTATCAAGAAATTCAGTTGTTAAAGGGTTAGTTTCAAGCAGGTTTGGGTTTGAACTCTGGAAGGTATGAAAATTTTCTCATTTCTGACTAATCACCCAGCTCTCTAAGACTCAGTTTCTTCATCTTTAAAATAGGGATAATCATATCCCCTTGTAGGTAGTTGTGGGGGATGAAGGGTAGTAGCATGTGAAGAAAGGGCTTAGGCTACAGCCTGCTATATAGTAATATTATAAAATGAAAAGCTGTTACTCTCCATACCATACAGGATGTATAGTGTGCTTCTTTAGACATGATTGGTAGACAGCAAATAGCTGCGTAGTTAACGCAGGTGTTATTTGATTCCCCCTTTCCTTCTAACTTCTATTTGACGTTGTTGCTAACATAACTTTTCTAATGTTTCTAATAATAGTGGCCCATGGCCTTATGTTAATTAAACAATAGGTTTTATTAGTCAGCAAAAGGACCTTCAGAGTGTTGTGAGCAATATGTTACCTTCCCAGGAAAGGACCATAAAAATAAAAATAAAATGTAATCTTAAATTTGTGTTCAGAAGTATCAACATACCAAAATACACCACCAATTTGCAGTCTCTAATGCGAGGGACTGTAGCCAGAGAGCCATTAAGGTCTAATGCTGCTTGCTGATGATCAAGATAGGCTGAGTATTGAGAACCCAGGAAAAGTGCGGCCAGTACTATGGGTAGAGTTATTTTCCAGGACTGATATTGTGTCTCCAATAAGGTGATTATCATATAAGACTAAGAGAAGAAATATTAGGATCTAGGAATCCAAATATGTGACATTTCTCCGCATCTTTTGTGTTAACCTGCAATTCCTCTTTTTTCTTGAATGTTAACTTTTTATTTTGTTTTTTTTTTCTTTTATAAGTTGTTTAAGCAGTCAAATGTTAACCACTTTTCCATCATAGCAAAAGTCAATAAGCAAATCTGTTTTGTCCGTTCTGACTGGGTCTAAGCACAAACAAAATCCTGTTAATTAATGTAAATACCTTCAGGAAACTAACAGAAACTTCTGAAATGAAGGAAAAAAAAACACATTGAAAGTTAAATTTTACCTGGATACTGTTCTTCAGCCTCAAGGGACGCAAGCTCACATCAAATTTGGCCCAGTGATTCATCTAATAAATCATAGTTGCTTATGTTTCCTTTCCCCCATTTGCCTGGGAAAGCAGTTGGCAGCAGAGCACAGATGTAGAGATGAACAGATTCAATTCATTTGCTTTTACTTCCTTACCTGGAGACATAACCCTGAGCCAAATCACTGGGTAGTGTGGAAACTACTAAGCAGGCTACTCCTCAGGAGGGGACCTGTCAGAGCAGATAAGCCTCTCCAATGAATTGCCTTTGTTCACAGAGGCTAAGTACAAATGAAACAGTGCTTGCAAAACTCCATGCAAACGAAAGATGCATTAAAAAACATCCCCTAAGCAAAGCTTTCATCCTTGTCATTTTACAGACAAGAAAATTCAGGTTGTGTTCATGTCCTTGCCAATGTATCCTTTACACGTTACCTATGCTGTATAATCTCCAGTTCTCTGAGTTTTACACAGAAGGCATTCAACCTATCTACTGCATTGAGGAAATATCTAGATACATTGAAGACTTGCTGTACAAACTCATACCAAGCATTCAAAGAATATGGAGACAAACTCTTTACTATCTGAGTCTTCCAGGAAAAAGACGTTGACCAGCCTTGAGTCCCTTAGCAGAACCAAGAAAGTAACCATTGGGAAGATACTGAAACCAATTATTTTACTATATGATATATGTATGTATATGTATATATACATGCATGTATGTGTGTATGTATGTATGTATATGATTATGTACATATCTGTTTAGAAACAGTCCATGAACTCCAAACTGGTCTTGAACTTCTGATATTCCTGCCTTGCCTACCAACTGGTTGGATTACAAGACATACCACAACACCTAGGTTGATGCTTTCCTATGAATAGAACACAGGGATTTCATGCATACCAGACACTCTACCAAGTGAGCTACAATCTCAATATGAAACTAATTTTACTAACAAGTCAAAGGGACATTTTGGAGATCTTTAAGAACAGGATAGGCCATTAATTTGGAGGCACATGTTAGGTGCGCAGCTCCCTATTGACCAAGAAATGCAAAATATCTCCAGAAGTGATAGAATCTGATTCACAATGTTTCATTTCCTCTGCCTGTACAATCAACAAACATGGCTATGCCACATGGCTATTTGAGTCTTATGTTCTTTATATTGTATGAGAAAAGAATGTATTTTTAATAAAAGGAAAAGGAAACAAACATAAAAAATACATTTTGAGAGGAGACTCCCCCAAAATTGTTCTAAGGTTCATTTACCTAACTATGTAAGACAGAAAGTTAATAACAAGTCATGTTGTGAAGACACAAAGTGATTTTGATGAATTGGCCCATAATTCCTGCCACATAACTTGAGAGTTTGTGCAAGAATGGAGATGGAGTTGAGGGTCCTAGCCTATGGGCAGAAGTGAATAAAAACTGGTATTGATCATTAGAAGAAAAGAAGTTTCTCTATTCCTATTGATTTGAAAATAATTATTTGGGGAACATAAAAATCAGACTCATTCTTATTTTAGGAATTGAGGGCCCAGGGTCACCATATTCTTATTGATTTGAAAATAATTATTTGGGGAACACAAAAACCAGAATCATTCTTATTTTAGGAATTGGGGGCCCAGGGTCACCATATTCCTATTGATTTGAAAATAATTATTTGGGGAACATAAAATCCAGAATCATTCTCTTTTTAGGAACTGGTGCCCCAGGGTCACTGAGGCAGTGGTAGAATTAAGTTTGCAACCTGGTCAACATAATCGAAATGCAGCTTCTCCAGCTCTCCAGCAGAAAGTGCACGTCAGTCCACATCGAGTCGCCAGGCTGTATGCTTTTCACAGCTTCATTCATGACACATTTTGTATGCTTCTCAAAACTGTCCATGATATCCATTCATTTTTATTCTCTTTTTCATCTCATCTCACAAGTATTTGCAAATACTAAAAGTTAGTGTGTATTTTTTCCATCTTCTGCTTGTATACAATACCCTTGGATAATGCATTTCCTCGGCTCCTAGAGACATTTGTGTGCTCAGAACCTTCAAAGTTGGCTCCTTCATTGCATTTCTGCCCTGAATTCTCAGTATGTATTTCCAGCTATTTGCTTAGCATCATACACACACACACACACACACACACACACACACACACACACACACACACTCCTACCTAGAGCTTTTTATTCATGCACACTCACACTTCTCTTTTCAGCTATTAATGGAGATCTCACCTTGGGAGATTCAAAATTCAGCTGCTCCTTTGGTTACCAGCTCTTCCCACCCAAATCAGCCAACATTCATCTATCCTTCCCTCCTTTATCACCAACTGTTTCTTAAAATCTCTGATCTGATTGTCTGTTCAGTCCTTTCCTTCATCTCCAGTTCTTTTTTATACTTCCATTTTTTTTTAATCAATGAGTAGCTTATTCATATCTTACATCAGACTGGTTTTATATTGAATCCATCATCTAGCTGAATTTACAGAGAACAGTGATTGTTTTAATCAATGTTTGGTGAATGAGCTAACTAATTAAGAAATGGAGGGGAAATGGGGGACTCCAAAAGACTAAAATGACAAAAAAAATTAATAAATGGAACTTAATGTGAAAAGTTTATTTTTTAAATATGTTTTGTAATTTGTACAACAGGCAATCTTCATGAAACTCTCAACTGTATGTAACCTGAATGTTTCCTTTAACCACTGAGATGAACTTGAGAATGGCATGGTTTACAAACTGACCAGATGTTTAGCTAACTCTGGACAGTCCTCAAATAGTTCTCTGTGGCAAAGATCATGACGGGGGATTACAAAAGGAACTCCCAAACCAACTGACTATTTTCAGACTCTGCGTGGGATGCTCTTAATGAATCTTCCATAAATGGAAACCCACTGAGTTGGTCATTCATGGTTCTACAGACCAGAGAGCAAGCCCAGTAGTATGGGGCTGTCTGTATTGCATAATGCAAAAATAACCCTGCCAGAGGAAGTGTATTCTTCTGTCCTTTAGGAAGTCATGAAGTCAAATAAACCGAGAGAAGACTCGAGTCAAATCACTTGTCATTTAAGAAGGGGTGTGGAAGGCATAGGTGAACCTGAACCTGAAAAGTGGGGATTGATATGCAAAGGCTCCATGCCAAGAAGTTGCTAAATAGAGGAGATCAAAGGGGGTGAGACATGGAGACTCGCTTCTTAGTTCATTACTCACCAAACTGCCAAACCCAAGAACACAGCAATGGTAAAGCTAGAAAAGACCCCAGAGAGCCAATTAAATCTCCTCACCATCTTCGTTCGATCAGTTTCATCCTCTCTAAACATTTGGTAGATAAGAAAGGATGGAAGGCTTGGAACAGAAGATTCTTTAATGGTGTAACATTAGACATTGAAGTGGGTAACAGGCCTTTAGAGATAGAACTTTAACTATGCTTTCAAGAAAAATAGTATGGAAGCTTCCAAAGGAAATCCCAGACTGGCGAGAAATGCTAGACGGTAGGACTTAGGGATGACTTTCGAGTATAGGCGATTGGACCAGATAATAGTTAGATGCAGAATGGAAAGAGGCCAAAAGAGGAAATACTAAGAAAAAAGAAAGTTGCATTTCATTTCATTTACAAATTAAACATAAAACAAAGAAAAGATGTTCCCACCTATAAAAAACACCTTAAGGCTCAGCAGACATGTGTATATGTTGTCTCAGCCTCCGCAGATGCTCAGGGAGATGGCATTACACAGAAATCTATTTGTAATCCCTTATTAGGTTTTAAATCTTATCAGTAGGCAAAGGAGCAACAACTAATGTTAGGACCATGTATCTTTCATTGCTCTAGGAAATGCAAAAGGAAGTAAGAAAAGGCTATTCATCTTGTCCATCCTCTGTGCAGCCACTGAGTCCAGAAATTCTGTGTGGGAATTGGGGCTAACCAAAGATTGAGACCTAACTATCTGATTTTGACCACACAGAGTTCTGTCCTTTTACTAAAGTGGATTTTTTTCCAAGTAAAGCACAGAGGTCCAATTCAACTTGCTGAAAACAAGTCCATCATTCTTCAAAGCCTTCTGGGTTTTAATTCCACACAGTAGTCTTGAAGAAATTTTCCCTACTAATTACTCCCTAATTCTTAAATCCACACCTTGTCTATTCATTTTTCTCAATTACTCCCACCATAATTTCCCTATATCTTAAAGAAATGATTTTTTTCACAGTATCAGTGCATGGAAACAACACCATGTCTACTTCCTAGAAAAATACCAATTGTACTAGTGTTCTTGGTGATAAGAGTCCAAACTACTTCGGATTTTGACTATTAAAGATGGTTTAAGAATATATGCATATGCTTTGACAGCTGAAACCTCTTATCCCAAAATTCTAAACCCCAAATTCTACAAAATCTGAAAGTTCTTGAGCACTTACATGAGAGTTGAGAAGCGTTGGATTTTGGAGCATTTCTGATTTTGTATTTCCAGGTTAGAAGTACTAAGTTGTTGTTGTTGTTGTTTGTGTGGCTCTGTAGGGTAAAGCATATGAGCGGTTACTGTTTTCCTTCCCTATCCCATCTTCATCACATTGGAGTAATGGAGTACTCATCATCACAATGTTGATGAATGAATGAGCATCTTGACCTCTGTGGAAATGGGCACAGGACAAGGACGAGAAGCATGGCTGGATGTAGCACTCGAGATAAACAGCCTCTCTGGACCTCTGAGTCAGACCTCCTAAAGGCAGACAGAACCCTCAAATGTGGCTTTCCAGGAAATTTAAAATGAACAGCAATAGAAAAAAAAGTGTGTCTCATTGCTTTCATATGGGTTTGCATGTTGTGTTAGGTTAGGGAAACCTCATGCCATAGCACTGGCGATTAGAGAAATAGTTGAACCAGATCCTTAAAACATGTCTCATAGCGTATTCAATTGAACAATCAGCAGTCATTTCATCTTCACTTCTTTCAAGCGAATGAATTGCCTCAGGGAAATAAAAGAACGTGCTTTCTTCTGAACCCCTCAAGTTATGGGGTACCCTGGTGAACCAGCAGGCTGGAATTGCACTCCTCTCCTCTCAGCTTCTTGGAGTGTCTCACATCAAAGCACTGTGAAAAATTCTCTCCGCTAAAAAAAAAAAAAAAAAATCCATCATCTTGGAGGAGGTATTTGGGTTTTTTTCCTTTCATTTTATCAGCTCATATGGTCTAAGATACTGGCTGTGTTCCACTGGGAAGTGAATGGAGTCACTTAGATTAAAATGCTGTATGCTTATGAAAGGGGCTAGTCTTCACCTTGGCCACTACTGATTTAATAGGGAATGCTCTTTCTCTAGCTGGGCATGCTTTTCCCAGGTGTGTGTGGTGGTGAGTGGGGGACATTTCCTGAGCTCTACAAGCAACAGAGTTTGAGGGAAAAAATGATGTTTGTTTTGACACTTCCCCCCAAACTGTAAACAGTCACTGTTGATCCCTGTACCAAAAACAAACTTTAAAAACCAAGCAAGCCACTCTCCACACACAGATGACACTGCTTCTTCTGAGAACATGTTTCCAGTAATTAGCATGGAGTTGTTCTTCAGTGTTCTCTGAAGACTTTTGGGGACACAGAACAAGTTAGAGGTCATGTGCAGGTGGTCCTCCAAAAAGCATCCTTGCCATGATTGATGGTAACTTCTAAAACCATGCCTGCTCCCTGATGTTTCTCCAAGTTAGCCCTGGCAGAGGCAGTCCTTTCCTCTTCTACATGTGTTTTACCTATGCAAGACAAGATTGTCAGCCTGCAGGCTTGCTGGAGAAAGTTTCAATCTTAAAATTCTAGGACTCTTCCTAGTGGATTGCAAGCTTAAGGAGACTGTACTCATGTGTGACTCTACAGGATATTCCTACTTCTGACACCTAGTAGACTTTTCTCATGGGTCTGTTGCATTAATAAATCAGTGAATGAATGAATGATTCATATTATGAATGGCCACTGATAATCGTGTACTTTCCCACATCATCAACTCTTTATTCTATTGCTTTTCATCATTAAGTCGTAATTAAGGAAACTAAAAGAACCATTATCTAGTTGTGAGTTCAGCCACTGTGACCACATTAGCAATCACACTCTCCCCATCTTCCACTCCATGTTTCCCATCTCCTTAACCTGCTTTCCCATGTATATTTAAAATGATGCTTAGTTTCTAATATTCCATTTAATTTTACTGTATGTATTTTCTTCTCTAACTGGACTGTAAACTTCATGACACAGAATTTCTGAACTATTTAACTTTGACCTATATCTGGAATACTTTGAACAAGAGTCTGGCCCACAGTAAAGGTTCAGTAACTAGTTGTCAAGTCAGTAAGAAAACAGTTCTTAGTTGGTTCTTTCCATACATCAGAATCAACACGTGACTTTGGTTCATTAATATTGTTAACTCCCAAGACCAGCTCCCCACCAATAGAACCATACTGCTTCCAGGTCTGAGTACTGGAGGTCTTCATTGTTAACAAGGAGTCTAGGTGACTATGGTGTAGCCAAAGTGAGAGTGATCAGTGCATCCATTCACTAACCCAGAGATGATCCTCAAACCTGGCATGATGAAGTCTCAAATGGTTACTCAGTGGTACCCAAGTATCATTAGTTCTATTGTGTTTTTTTTTTTTTTTAATTATAGTTGTCTGTGAGTGTCCATCACTTTGTTTCTGTCTATCCTCTTGACTATTGGCAGAAACCACAGGAAGCAAAGCTGAGGCTTTGGAACCTTCTTTCTGTTGGGTCTCCTTGGAATGGCATTAAGGTTAGGTAGTGAGTGATTTTTGATTCAGATGTTGCCTTTGCACAGAACTGCCACCACATTTCCACTCTATTTAACCATTGTGTCTCTTCTAGCTCCTGGACATCATTGAATGGACTACCCAGGAATCCTTTCCTCCAAAGTACCATCATTATGACGCAGAAACCCGTCGTCAGATCCTGTGTGACAAATGTTCTCCCGGCACCTACCTAAAACAGCACTGTACAGCGAGAAGGAAGACACTGTGTGTCCCTTGCCCTGACCACTCTTACACAGACAGCTGGCACACCAGTGATGAGTGTGTGTACTGCAGCCCAGTGTGCAAGGAGCTGCAGTCCGTGAAGCAGGAGTGCAACCGCACCCACAACCGCGTTTGTGAATGTGAGGAAGGGCGCTACCTGGAGCTAGAATTCTGCTTGAAGCACAGGAGCTGTCCGCCAGGCTTCGGAGTGGTGCAGGCTGGTAGGTATCTGTTACAATGTGCAGCAAAACCAATTAGGTCTGTGCAAAACCAGACAGTAGCTAGTTAAGGGTATGCTTGTCCTGATAAAAGATAACAGTACCTGCTAACTGTGTGCTGTATATCTGGATTGTTTCCAAAGGACTTTTCTCAAAGGAATACTTTGCCACTACAGTGTGATTTAGTGAGGAATCTCGAATGTAGCAAATTGCTCCCTAATGAGATGCATGATAGATTGCTCCATTTTAAAGGCCTGCCGTCTGAGTTGCACCACGAGTAGCTGATATACACCACCACGTCTCACTTCGGCATGGACAGCTTCAGATTGCAGGGCGTTTTGACAAACATCAGAAATGTTAATCGATACCAAGAGAGTAATTATGCTGATATTAATGAGACTCTGGAGTACTAACAATGAGCAGTTATAATTAATTATGTAAAAAATGGGAATGGCTAGGGGAAATACATTTCATTATTAAAAATGAAGCTGGTTCTCCTTTGGGCATGGGAGTTGAATGTTTGGGAGGATAAAGACAGTAGCAAACCTTCTAACCAGCTTATTCTTTATCTCAGACAAAACAGATTGTCAAGTCAACGGGAAGACCTTGTGTAGAAACAAGTACTTTCTCTTCTTGCATTCCCAGCAGCATGGGCTGGGGCTAGTGAGAAACTTTTAAAGCTGAAACCCATTTTCCTTTTCTAGCACGTGTGTGAAGCTACCCTGTAGACTACAACTGCTTGTGGCTTAGGAAAACGAAGAGCATCCACTTAGCGCAAAGAAGAGTAATCCCTGTATATTCTGATTACTCACTTTAAAGCAGGATCCCTCAACCCAGCACTCTTGACTTAAGCTGGATCATTTTCCCTGTGGGAGCCTTTCCTGTGCCTCTCTCTCTAAGCCCTGTGAGGGCTTATCAGCAGCCCTGGTGTCTAGCAACTAGCTACCAGCTGCAGGCCTCCCTCCATTGTAAGAGCCAATTTGCTCCTGGTTGAGAGGTCATACATAGTACATGTTTGCCTAGTACATGTTCATTACTTGTAACAAGTTTAAGTTTAGATGACAAATATTTTCAGTTTGAAGGCATGCACGGAAAGTCAGGTGTAGCAGCCAAGGCCTGGGGAGTCCCATCTCTAAAGATGTACCAGGGATGACGACAAGGTTGAGGCCGACAAGGGTGTTGCCTAGGCTATGGCATGAGACCTTGTTCAAGCAAGGCAACAAACAACAAAACCCCAAACAAAAGCTTGAGTCTATTTAGTGTCTTTTGTAGCAAATCTTTAAAAGAATGAGCACTGCAGGAGAGCCCATAGAAACCTTGCTAGATGGAACATTTGAAGGAGAAAGAACTGCTATTTCCCACTTATTGGGTGATACTTTGGGACTCAATACTCTACCAACCAATAGGGAGAAAAACTCAAGCAAGTCTACTTACTCCAGTTCTATGAGCTATGATGAACAGATGCAGAAATTAAACATGGACAGTGCAGCTCCAAAAGTTGAAAATTGTGTAAATACCAGAAATAATAAGGTGGTTGTCCTCACAAGCATGGAAATATTTCTATGGGGTGAACTAAGAGGTAGCCAGAAGACTTAGAACAAAAGTTTATTCAACTTTTTCTCTCCAAAAACCTGGAAGGTGGTTCTGCATAGAAAATAAGAGGTTTCCAGGCCAAAGGGAAGGAAGGATCGTGTGATGTTATTCTACAAAATATTTGCTAACTCTTTTTGTTGTTGTTTTGAAGCCAAGATTGTTTCATCTTCTCTTCATATCCACCAGCTGGCCAGCCCTCTACTTCCTGACAAGTTACTTAGGGCTATCATAGTGAATTGCAATTCATCATATCATTGTAGTGTTTCACATCTTGCCTGCCAGAATAGATGTTCGTTGTTTCTACTGATACCAACGAGGCAAAATCATTGCTCAGATTGCTATATCTTTTTTAGGCACAAAAGTGTTTCAAAAGAAGTCTTACTCAGAGAGGTTATTAAATGAAGCCTCCTCACAAATATAAGCTTTATATCTGTCATTCTCAAATCTTCTTGTTAAAGAATTGGAAAGGCAAGTTTATCTAAGAAACTATTTTATACAGATCACCTTCTTGTTAGGTGACATCAGAAAACTCAAGCCACAAACATGTAGCTGAAAAATGACAAATTCCCTTTCTGTGTCAATAATGTGGCAGATGGCAAATGGATTCTTACGTCCACACACTCAAGTCATTTATTCTCAATAAGCTGGCAGAAACTGGGTGCCTAAATATTTCTACTTACAACACTGTAGAACTTAGTATGGAGTGGGATTCCACTTAACAGGAGGAATGTAGTAAGAGGGTACACTGAAAACCAAACCCAAACCAATTCCTCTTTGTTTGGTGAGGGTGGTTCTTAAGACAATGTCATGACAGTGTTGAAAATAGCATTTATGGGAGACATGGGGCCTGTGGTTTCTCCTCCTCCTTGTCTCTGCTAGCCCTTTGTCATTTTTACAGGTCAATGAATCATCAATCTTTTTATAAAGGAGGAGAGAGGAGATGAGACTAGAACCAATCCTTTTTACTGCTTTCTTTCCAGGAAGGGTAGAAGACACAATGAAATGGGGGGTGGAACTTCTTAATAAATGAAATTTAATAACTTTCTATAGCTTTCATTCGTCTCCTTTGTGTTTGTTATCTTGCATGAGCCAGAGTTGGACTGTGCAATCTACATTTGAATATTGAAGTCTAAATCTGTTCAGCCAACTTACACTAGATGGAGGTATTTTCATATGCAAATACACTGTAATGTGTGTTGTGTCCATGCATAATAGAGTCCAGGGTTTGAATATGTTTATTTTCGGTGGCAACCCTATTGAAAGTCTCTTGGTTTGAGTTTTCATAACCAGTGATGTCTTCAAAGGTATTAAATGCCTGAAAAGCATGAAGTAGAAAACCCTTGTAGTTACCCATCCTAAAGATTTAGCCACGCTCTTTACTCAACACTGTAAAGAAATGCTGTATCATCGTCTGTTTATTATATAGTTCAGCGTTGGGCTTACACCTGTGAGTCAGCAGTCAACTTGACCACTACCTTCAAGAGTTTGCTATAACGTGCTGTTCTCAAGGTTAGCAAGTTTCACAATTAAGAGCTCAGAGAGAAAGAACTTCTGTAAGAAATGATTGGAATTTAACGATGCAACATTCAATGGGTGCTGATTTCAAAGAGCGAAAGTAAAGCAGACACAGAGCAGTTATCTTGATGATTTTTCCAGGAATAATTGTGCGAAGAATACGGTTGACAAATCTTACTGGCACTTCATCAGAGACAGGACTGATGAGTACCCCACTCCCCCTCTCTTTTCATCTCCCATTTCGGGAGCATTTTGTAGGTAACAGCACTAAAAACCTTGCGTGGGTATTACAAGAAGGGGAAAGAGCCGGAGGGGCTGGCTGTTGATGTTTTGTTATTTCTGTCTAATGAAGTGAAAAATGGAAATTCTGAAACTTTCCTGCAGTATGTGGTAGCAGTAAAAGCTCGGTGAAAATTCAGTTCAGAACTGTGCTTAGACGTTATCTACAGCAAAAGTGTTGGGGATGAAGTAGCTAAATTGCGGGGTATTTTCCACAGGAACCCCGGAGCGAAACACAGTTTGCAAAAGATGTCCAGATGGGTTCTTCTCAAATGAGACATCGTCGAAAGCCCCCTGTAGGAAACACACAAACTGCAGTGCACTTGGTCTCTTGCTAATTCAGAGAGGAAATGGATCCCATGACAATGTATGTTCTGGAAACAGAGAAGCAACACAAAAATGCGGAATAGGTAATTATACCCCAAACCACACTGCTTTCTTACCATCTTGGCATATCTTCCTCCTCCAAGAGGAACACAAACTCACATTTTGCCTTTCTTGACTCTTTGTTTTGTTTTGTTTTGTTTTTGTTTTTCAAGACAGGGTTTCTCTGTGTAGCTTTGCGCCTTTTCCTGGAACTCACTTGTAGCCCAGGCTGGCATCGAACTCACAGAGATCTGCCTGGCTCTGCCTCCCGAGTGCTGGAATTAAAGGTGTGTGCCACTAAATATGAAGTACAGGAATGGACACAGGCATTGTTTATCGTTCCCAATACTTCCACTATCTTTCACTGTGTTACCAGATAGATATCTTAGTTAATTTACCCTTTATCTTTTCTTATCTAACAAATACAATGAGTGAAAAGGGTAATGAAAAGAGTTAATTCTAGCCTTAGCATTGTTTTTTATTTCAGCTTACATTTTATGTTTGCAACAGAGTATTTAGTATATGCCAAGTCCTTTACTCTCTAAAGTTTGATATTTATGAAAAACACTGTGAAATTTGCTTAGGATAAATGTAGATGGTTAATGGCTTAACACTCAGCTCTATGTCCCCTGCCTCATTTCTACTGCTAAGCAACATGTTTGTTAAATATACACAAAACAATACCCTATCATGATTGCACATAAAACAATAATACTATTTTGATTATTGTTTAAGTTCCTTCTAGGCAGTCATTTTGTGTGTTGGTTTTTCTTTGACATTGACCTTGTGGTACACAGTAGTCACTAAGTAAACTTTTAGTAAAGTATTAATATTTATATTGAGTTGTAGAATTGTATGTATCCATATTAATATTCTCATTATACATATACTAACTTACCCCTTCCCAAAAAATGACAAAGGAAGACAAAACATTAGACAACACATTAAGTTCAGTTAGTCTTTACTACTAACAGCAACCAAAAGAAAGTTGTTTATTCAAACTTCCTATTTTAGCATGTTGTCTCACAGCAAACTCAATCCCCATACTCATTTTGTGGTTGGATTTGCTTTGTTTTTTTGTTTTCTTTTTTCTTTTGCTGGAACGGCTGCAGGAAATTGATGTGTTTGGTGAATCTCTTTATTTTCCACTTTTCTACAGATGTCACCCTGTGCGAAGAGGCATTCTTCAGGTTTGCTGTTCCTACCAAGTTTACACCGAATTGGCTCAGTGTTCTCGTAGACAATTTGCCTGGGGCAAAAGTGAACGCAGAGAGTGTAGAGAGGATAAAGCGGAGACATAGCTCGCAAGAACAAACTTTCCAGCTGCTGAAGATCTGGAAGCATCAAAACAAAGACCAAGAGATGGTGAAGAAGATCATCCAAGGTACCATCTCCTGAAATAATGAGTCAACCAACAATCAGAGACATCTATTTGTCATAAAATACGAATGGGACTAGTTGTCTAAGTAGTGGGGTGGGTGCTCCCCTCCTGGAATCATCATGGAACTGACAATTTCTTACCAAGTGATAGTGTAGACAGGATTCCTGTCACAGCTAAGGAAGGCTCAGTTCTCACCTCGGCACTGATTGAAAGAAGAGGTGTGAACTCTTACATTCAGGACTAAGCTGGGGGTGGTGGGACTCTGCCCCCAGATTCCTCAGCTGTTTCCTCAGCCATGTCTGCCTAGAAGAAAGTCCTTGGTCTCTTGGCTCTTGCTTCACATTTTTCACACTCTGCTGTCATTGGTAATTCTCTGCCAAGGGGCACCAAATGTCTTGCAGATGACCTCTCATTAATCCTAACTATATATGCATCCAAATTACCATTTTAGGAACACCTGTGGTGAGGATTAGTAAAGTCCAATCAGCATTTGAGCTTCTCAGAAGAAAGGGCTAGCTAAAAGCAATGTGCTAGAGATTCCTAAAGGATCTCTTTTAGAAATAGTGTGGAGGGTAGAAAGTAAGGCATGCAGGGAAGGAGAGAAGAGACCCAAAGAGGAGAAAACAAGCTGGAGTCCTCGTGAACTGTACACTTGATGACATACAGTGGAAAGAGTTCGACTTCAGTTACCATTAGGGAAGACATGCTGCAGAGATGAAGAAAGGTTTTCCTAATGCAGACAGCATGGAGCAGAAATTACCCTGCTCCACCCTAGTATCTGACAGAGTCTCCTTACATTCCCCGTAAAGCTTCAGACATGGGAAGTTAGGGCAATAGATTTTAGGAGAATTACTTCCCCTTTGACAGGCCAGTGCTTTCACTTATGCAGAGTTATCTTTTCTTGTGTTTCTGGCAAAACAAAATTATTCTTTGAACCCATAATTAGCCCTGAAGCAAAAATAAAAGGAAATGGAAAGTCAGGGACTGTCAGTATGTGAAGGGACCCAATTCCCTGCTTTATAAATGAGAACATTGCAGCCCAGAAAGATGAACGGAGTTGCCTTAAGGCTCACAGATAGTAAATGACTCATGTCGTTAATAGAGACATTAGTTACTCCTTCTTATGTTTATGCCCAAGCTCATTGCCGAAATGCCCTCCAGGCTATGTGTTTGCTGTTCTTGGACTCCTGTTCCTGGCTTTCCATGTCTGCCACACTCTGGTGCTTCTCCAGCATGATGTATATTTATTAAAGGCTAGTTAAAATGTCTCTTGCCGGCCGGGCGGTGGTGGCGCACGCCTTTAATCCCAGCACTCGGGAGGCAGAGCCAGGCGGATCTCTGTGAGTTCGAGGCCAGCCTGGACTACCAAGTGAGTTCCAGGAAAGGCGCAAAGCTACACAGAGAAACCCTGTCTCGAAAAACCAAAAAAAAAAAAAAAAAAAAAAAAAAAAAAAAAAAAAAAAAAAAAAAAAAAATGTCTCTTGCCAAATAGGGCCAAGGTTAGACACCGACCCATGAAATTTCCATTATAATATAAAGAACCTGAATACTTCATTTCTGGTTTCTTTTTCTCTTTCCCTGAAATGCTGCTATCTTAAAGTTGCAGTTCTTGCTTTGAAAACTGAAGGTAATGAGTCTGTAATTTTCCATTGTTCCCTGTTAAAACCACAAGCTTCTCACAAGACTGTTGTTGGGTGCTTCAAAGAGATTGTAGGTTATCCTATTATAACATAAAACAAAATCACCTTAGCAATCAGAAAGAACTAGAGTCACTTCAGTCACCTAAGGAAGAGCAGGAAAGGATTACCCTTAAAATGAAGTTTCGGATTGTGTGAGGGCCTCTGCCTGAGGCATTAGATGACTAAGAATGACATGAGCATCTCTTTGGTTCGTGCAGACATTGACCTCTGTGAAAGCAGTGTTCAGCGGCACATCGGCCACGCAAACCTCACAGCAGAACAGCTTTATGTCTTGATGGAGAGCTTGCCCGGGAAGAAGGTTGGCCCAGAGGACATCGAGAGAACGAGGAAGACATGCAAACCGAGTGAGCAGCTCCTAAAGCTGCTCAGCTTGTGGAGGATCAAAAATGGAGACCAAGACACCTTGAAGGGCCTGATGTATGCACTCAAGCACTTGAAACCACACCACTTCCCCAAAACCGTCACCCACAGCCTGAAGAAGACCATCAGGTTCTTGCACAGCTTCACTATGTACAGGTTGTATCAGAAGCTGTTTTTGGAAATGATAGGGAACCGGGTGCAGTCAGTGAAGATAAGCTGTTTATAACTAGAAATGGTCACTGCGCTGTCTCTTTGGGATGGGCCAACTCTGATGGAGGAGAAGACTGTTTCTCAGGCACTTGAAAAGGCACAGTGATCCCTTTCCCATCAACAGTGGGAATGAAGATCCCCGCCCCTACACTCCATATTAAGAACACTGAGGACTCTGAGTAGTGAAAGTGAGGCAGACTATTTTATAGCTTTGCAAAGCCAAGTGTCAGCACAGAATGGCAGGCATGCTGATTGACAGCAGAGGGTATTTTTTTACAACCCTAAACATAGGTCCCTTCTTCCATTTCCTCATGGCTGAGTAATCAGGAGGCTTCTGCTCTCTTGCTTGTCACCAATGTCTTTTTCTTCATTCTGAAGCTGTTTGTCTATCACATTCTCTTTACTGTAATGCTTACCAGGTGCACGAGCCTTATCACATAGGCAGGGTCTTAGGCAAGCTTGACTGTTAGTTATTTTTCCCTCTAAAGATTTACTTTGGGTTAGAGGCTTGGCTAGACAAGCAGGGGTGGGTTTCAGTAGTTTATTTAGCAGACTGCCACCAAGAGCCCACCAATGTTTCTTGTTCATCTGTAGTTGGACCTAAGCTGACTCAAAATACTTTTATTTTGAAAATGATCACCCAGTTTTATTCCTTATACCAACAATAACTGGCTTTGTTGCAGGACACTAAAAGAAACTATGATATGGAGAAAGAATTGATATCTCCCCCCACATTCAACAAATCCCCAAGAGTTTATCCAGCTGTCGTATCTGGTCCAGTATCTACTGACTATGTGTTCTCTTATTTCTGTTTGCAGTAATTCAACTGGAAATAATAATAATAGTAATAAAATCTAGACTCCATTGAATCTCTCTGAATATGGGAATCTCTAACTTAAATAGGTTTGAGATTTCAGTTGTGTTGGAGGCTTTTATTAGAAAGCCGATGTTCTTCTGTAAAAGTTACTAATATAGCTGTAAGACTATTACAGTATTGCTATTTATATTCACTGAGATATAAGATTTGTACATATTATCATCCTAGAGAGAAATGGTATAAGACAATTTTAGAAAGAAAAAATATTGTTTATTGTTATGACAAAAGAGATAAAATATATTTTTAATAGAAACTTTGTAGGGTTTTCTAATAGATACTGCCAGTTTTCCAGTGTGGAATGTTTTTATAATATAATTTTATCTGTGTAAGATGTAATATCATTTTATAGAAAAATGAATTATATAGTCAGTTGTTTAATGTCAGAAAGTGTATGAACTATAAATTATCTGAATATTAGATGCTCTGAGAAATTGAATGTACCTTATTTAAAAGATTTTATGATCATACTATATAAATAACATCATTAAAGTTTTCAAATTATTTTTCATTTCTTTTCCTCTTGTTTTTATTTGAACGAGACGTTAACGGGCTTACACAGTCACAACTTTCCTGTGCATCTTTGATCATCACAAGCATCTAGGAGTTGTTTAAAATGCAGATTCCTGGACCACACTGCTAAAAACTTTAGGGATGAACAAGTGTGGTTCAGGACAAGCTCCAAAGTGATGATTCCCATACAAAAAACTGGAGAATTTCTGAAGTCGGGATTGGTGTATACGTGGAACAAGTCACAAGTGATACCACTATCATCAGAAGGTCAAACTAAGTATTTCTGCCTGCAAACAAATTAAAAATGGCACTCCCTAGCTCTTTAAAAGAAAGAAGACCTTAACTGAAAGGGTGGCATATTGATTGTGTTGCAGGTGGTCCTCAAATACATTCCTTTATATGGTAATCCTGAGAACATATGAATGCTATCTTATTCAGAAAAAAATTACTGATATAATCAGATTAAGGATTTTGAGATGAGAAGATCACCTGAATTATCTCACTGACCCATTCCCAGTGATGAGGATCTTTATAAGAAATACACAAAGGGAGGAAAAAGAGAAGGTGGTATGAAAAAAGAAACAGAAGAGGTGTGGCCCGAAGTCAAAGAAGCCCGGAGTGGTGCCACACAGACAGCTTCTCCCAGAGCCCTGGGTGGGCTGGTGGGCTAACTTCTGTCCTCTCTATCTGTGAGGAAATGCTTCTTCCTCTATTTTCAACCATCCCATTGCTGACAATTTATTAGAGCAGCTGGAATAAAGAGGTAGCATCTGAGCTTCAGAAAGGATGGAAGTAAACTAATCTGTTTCCATTTGAGTGGAAGTTCCTACTCTCGCCACTCTTACAGGTCTATCTTTTAATTTAGTGTCATATTCCCAAAAGAGATCCCAATTGTCTCACTGGGGAATTGATGGAAAGACAAACCCAAATGATGCTCTGCACTTGTTCATCAATTTCCTTTCCCAAGAAGTGACTTTGTGAGTAGGGTCCACCTATCCTTCCTCCTTTCTCACATTTTCTAATACTTAGAATGGAACAGTGACACAAATCCCATGTGTTAATGGTTGCCTTCATGGAAAAGAAGAACAGAGCTGGGTAAGCATACACAGACACATAGAACTGAAGAAACTAAAAAACAAACAACAAACAAACAAGGTAAAGTCAGGTGACTTTGAGGTGGGGGACCCCCTCACTGTTTCCATACTAAGGCAGAGTTGTGGAAGTCATATATTGAAGGATCAGGCCAAAGCCCAGTGATTAACTTGGAGTCCACACCTCCTCCTTGGGAGCTCTAGTTCATCTACTGAAGATCATACTGCCAGAGAATGAAATGGTCTACACCAGTCAGCTAAGCTTTAGTTTGAAAGATAAAGGCATCAAGGCAAATTTACTCAGGTTCTTATTGTTTCTGTCTTCGCATCACTTTCTCTTGTTCCTCTCTTTGTGCATTTCTTATAAATATCCTCATCATTGAAAATGGGTCAGTGGGATAATCCAGGAGATCTTATAATCTCAAAATCCTTAATCTGTTTACATCAATAAATTCTTTTTTTCTAAATAAGGTAGCATTCACAGGTTCTTATTTCACTATTTTGGGGTTGGTTTATCCCAAGTTTTGTATTTTCCAAGAGAAAAATTCTCATCATTAATTTTCTCTCTCTTTTATACTTATAATTTGGAAATAAAATTTCCCTTTCTTAAGACCTATAATTAGGTCATTTTTCCTTTCATTAAAAATTATATTTGGAGGCTGGGCAGTGGTGGTACACACCTTTAATCCCAGCACTCCGGAGGCAGAGCCAGGAGGATCTCTGTGAGTTGAGGCCAACCTGGTCTACAGAGTGAGATCCAGGACAGGCACCAAAAGTACACAGAGAAACCTTGTCTCAAAAACAAACAAACAAACAAACAAAATGACATTTAGAAAAGAAATTTTCTGTAGGGGGAGATTTCTCAGTGGGTAGAAGTGCTTGTCACACAAGCCTGGTGACTGGTTTAATCCCTGGAGCCCAAGTAAGTATAGGTGGGAAAAGAAGACCCAGTTCACAAAGTTGTCTTCTTAGCTCTACATATGTGCAGTGGTATATGCATCCCATCCATCATGCACACACACAATAATAATGAATAACAATTTTAAAACAGTATTTAAAACCCAAGATCTGGGTGTTAGGTGCATCACTATTTCTAGGCCTTTCTCAATGGAGAGAGTACTAGGGTCCTTTGGAAGAGCAGCAAGTGCACTTGACCACTAAGTCATCTCCCTACCCTCTTTCCATGTATTTACTGCCATCTATAAATCTTTAGCAATGTTTTTGTCCAGATATTTCTCCCATTTTAAATTATATTGTATCTTTTCCAATTGTTGCCTAAGAGTTCTTTATGTATTCTTGGTACAAGCCTTTTGGCCTGTATGTGGTTTACAAGTATCATTTCTCAGTCTGCATCTTAGCTTTATTATTCTTGTTGTGAGTTTACAAAAGCAAAAATTTGAGCTGTTATTAAGAAACCATGGGGTTGGGGATTTAGCTCAGTGGTAGAGCGCTTGCCTAACAAACTCAAGGCTCTGGGTTTGGTCCTCAGCTCCAAGAGAAAAAAAAAAGAAAAGAAAAAAACCCACAAAATATTTTCTTTTTCTGTGGGATGAGGTTTCACTATATATCCTTGGAACTCACTACACAAGCCATGCTGGCTTTGAAATTGTAGCAATCCTCCTGCCTCTACTTCAGGAGTGTTGGATTACAGGTTTGGGTCACCAGGTCTTGCTGTCTCTGTCTGTTCTCTCTCTCTCTCTCTCTCTCTCTCTCTCTCTCTCTCTCTCTCTCTCTCTTCTCTTCTCTTCTCTTCTCTTCTCTTCTCTTCTCTTCTCTCTCTCTCTCTCTCTCTCTCTCTCTCTCTCTCTCTCTCTTTATGCCCATGCAATATAAAGTGTGCCTATGTACACTTTATATCCAAATACCCACACTTCCACAGTTTTATACTTCAAATTTATCAACTACTTTAAGTTTTGTAGAATGTGTGTTGAATTTTTTTGTTCTAATAGAATGCTTTGTGAAAGCATTTGTCCACTGAGTTACATTAGCCTGTTTCTAAAAAAAAAATGTAACTGATAATATGTCTATGCTCCTGGCTCTGGGTCTCTGTTCTAGTCCGTTCATTTGTGTTTCCTTTGTTTTGATTTGCTTGTTGATTGATTGGTTGTCTCTATGTCCCATCTTATATTATGAGTGTTGAGACAGTAAATGTGTGCCAGCAAATCTGGTTTAACATGAGTTTGGCTCATAAATCAGCTTTGTGCTCCAAACATTTTCACCAGCTGAGTCATATACTGCTGGCCCATTTTCTTCCTGAGATAAGATTTTATATAGCCCAGGATGGCCTTGAATTGGTTAAGTATCCAAGGCTGGTCTTAAACCTCAGATCCCCCTTTCTGTGCCTCCAGATTACTGGGATTGTAGGCATCCACCACCATGACTAGCTCCATTAATTTATTAACTCTGCCCTTTCACTGATACCATAGTCTATTAATGGTTGTCACCTTTTAGTAAGTCTTGAAATTATTTTTGATGATTATTCTGTTACCTGGGAATGTGTTAGGACTTGTTTGTGTTTGTTTCCCCTTCTCTTCATATACTTCAAGGTTTTGTTAAAACCTACGTTGGCTAGGACAGTAAGTAAGCAGGAACATGAACGGTTTGTAGACCTGGCCTTTCAATTTCCTTTCTTCCCTCTTGCTGGAACTTGAATGGAGGACTTCATATTAATCTATTTAATAACAGGACTTATTTGGTGATTTTTTTCTTATTGCTACAGTTACACTCAGTGCAGCATAGATTTTGCTACCTTGTGCATGGTATTGCTTGGGTGGTGGCTGGCTGTACTCAAGAGCAATGTCTGTTACACTGAGATTTTGGTCTTTCCCTGGAGCTCTGCCTCAAAGAGGCTTCCCAGCACACTCATGTGCTCAGTTCTGTCTTGCTTTTGCTACTAGTTATGCAAAGCTTCTTGGCATCATTGGGGGAGTGGGAGGTACATATAGTCTCTGATGTTCTCATTAGGGCTCTGTACTAGGTATGTGTGTGGCCTTTTTAGTTCTTAAAGCTGTGGGCTCAGCACTGAATCCTGCCTCTCTTCCCAGGAAGACTTTTTCCTCTGCCTTGCTCTCTGCTCTCAGCTTTGATGAGTGATTACTGAAATCATAAAGCCTGCAGTTTATGCCCGTTTCCCTGATGGCTTAACAGTTTTGTTTTTCTAAGTAGGTATTTTATTCTCCACTTAGGGCTACTGTTCTTCCTCTTTCTTCTAAGATGGTATGGCTCTCTGCGCTCTCTGAAGACCTTCTGCAAGTACCTAGAGGAGTTCACAGAAGTAGAACCTGTGGAGGAAGCCTCCATTTCTTGTACCCTTTAGAGATTTCTACTAAGACCCATTAACCTATCCTTACTGTCTTTAATTTTTCATTCAGCTGAATTGTTCTTCCTAGCATCCAGTCACCTGTGCTCCAGGGAAGCTGGCATTTAGATGTCTTCTATCCCTAAGATCACTGTCTCCTCTTTGATTTGGGGCCACTTATTTATTTTATAATCTCAGGTCTCCAATGGATTTTTTTTAAACTCATGAATTTGAACTTGCATACTCTCTACATCTACCAGTTCTGTGTCTACCACAGTGGAAGCTAAATGTATGAAGTCAGTTTTTTTTTTCATTTAAATATTGATGTAGAAGAAAGGATTGGAGTTAAAAAGTATCCCCATGAGTCTAGATCTGTTATCTTCTCTTGCCCAATATAGGAACATAGATATACTACAACGTGCTCTTAATAGAATCATATTATGGACTATCATGTTAATATAAAGGAATAACTTTTGAAGTCTTTATTCCATGTGTCAATAAAACATTCTATGAAGTTTTTATTAACATAACCTATTCTCTACCTATGTTAGGCCATATTTACTATATTATCTTAATTTTTTTGCTATCTGAGTGACCAAGTAGGTTACTTAAGAGGATGCACTTTCTACAGCTCTAAGAAAAGACACAGTTACAAACCATCACTGACTTAAACCTACCTAGTCTTCCATAGTTTTACTCTATATACCCACGCCTCTGCCTCTATCCCTAAAACAACATCCCACTATAACAATCTTGTTGCACTCAAACTTTCATGAACCCTTCTGCCTCTGCCTCCAAGTGCTGTGGTTATACTTTTGTGCCATCACACCTGGAAATATAGTCCACTGATTTAATCTGACATCGGGAAATGGTCACTGTCAAATACAACTTATTCATCTGTGAGGGTAGAGATGAGTGTGAAGGAAAAGGAAAACCCATAGAACTCAGAAATGTAACTCTTTGCTATGAATACAGAGGTCTCTAGTCCCAGAAGCATCTCCGTTCTAATATATTTAATTTATTTGAATCTGTTTCTTGAGTTGAATTTAATCTAAGAGATGAACTTCTATTATTTTCTTCCTGTAACCCAGGGTCTGCTCTGTGTCTAATCAGTATAGTTATGATTGCTGATGTTGACTACCACTAGGCTCTAACTCTTTATGGCTTTCTTGCTTGGCTTTTCACACCCCTGCCCCCAAACTAGAAAATTGAAAAACAGATATTTAACCATCATAATAATCAGCAGTAATAATGCCTGAAACTAAGATAAATGCACCTATCCTGAAAATAGTTTAGTGTCTGAGGAAATGGGATAGACCAGACAGTATGTACAAGTGCCTCTGAGTTTCACAAACCCAGCAAAGGCATCAAGTGTCATGTCTGAACCTCAGTGCATCCCAAAAGAGGTCATGTCGGTTAGATCTGCTAGGACACCATAGGCAGAGAGATATACATGGCATGTGTGAGACATGAGAAATCACACAGGACAAGTTCTAAAGCCTAAAGTAAAGGGCACATTATTTGAACCCACATGGCTTCTATACAGATTTAATGAGTGGTATGAAATAAGTTTGTTTGAGCTGATTACTAAGACACTGCGTTATAATAGCTAAATCAATTCGTTTTGTTAATTCAGAGGTTTTTTTTTTCCAGTGAACTCCTTTTCCCAATCTTACTCCCAACTAAATCCTGTGGTACCAACTGGGCCTGCTAACCCTGAAACCTTCCACATACCTCACTCAAGAGATTTAAAACTTTCCTTAGGATCCAAACATTGGAAATTGCTTACAGTGGACTTTTTGTGTTCCGTGAAATTACAAAGGTGTTAATGAAAAACAAGGCTACACAGGAAACAGATGTAGCAGAGGATCTAGGGAGAAAAGACAGGCATAGATAGACAATGAATCCTGATGAGAATGAAGGTCTGGCTTCCTCTATGTTTTGTTTTGTGAATCATTAGATTTTCCTTCTCAATCAAGCCAGTTTCTGTCCTTTCTAAACAAGAACCAAGACTACTATGCAGAGTAAATAGGTGTTTTTGAAAACAAGACAAAGATATTTGGACTTGAGATGCTTCCTGTGTTGATGTCTGAGGTCATATCCCCCATGGAATGTCAATGCTGTCGTAGGGGCCACTGTCATCCTTTGCTGCGACCATCGTGGGAGCCACTGTCATCTTAAGAATTACATTGATTATTTGGGAAATAGCATTTTGGAAAGAATATTCTGGCATGGGAAAATAGGATGGATTGGAAGAGACGACCTAGAAACTCAGACAAAATGTGGGAATCCAGAATGGAATGGCGAGATGTGTCAGATGAAAAGGACAGTTCATCTTTCTGGGAGAGTCATAACAGGAGGAGCACCATCCCATGACATTTGGTTATGACTAATGGATTGAGACTTCTGTCTTTTTCCAAGTATTTAATGCAAAATAAATCTTCCATTTCCTGGGCTTTTATGAGTCCTTTCCCCCAGGGAAATCCAGCTCATCTTTTGAGACACAGAGGCTTAAGCCATATTTCCACAAAATTTTTATAACTAAAACAAAAAATGGCTTCCAATTTGACAAATCTACTGCAACTTTGATTTTTCATGTTTCACAGGCTCCTGACAAGTGAAAGTTTAAAAATGGGGTGGTGGGGGAAAAATGTATAAAATCTGCATCATTATCATAGAATCACAGATCTTTAAGAGATAATATGAAGTCATCTGTCCATCCCTCCTCCTTTGGTCCATCCATTCTAATACTGTCCTGCAGAATTATGAGTTTTATAGGAGAGCATAACTGTAATGTCTCCCTCCTTTACAAACACATGCACACTCTCACCCAGAATCAGGAGAGCCACCTGGAAGTCCTAAGAGCTCTCATTTTGAAACAAACTAGGCAAAAATGATTCCTTTACTTGTAAAATCACCCACCCATTAGGAATTTTAGAGCAGATATTAGGGGTAGTGAGGTTGTCCAGATTGCTCTGGCCACAAGCATACACCTTATAATAATCTCAGTAGCTCCTAAGAATCACTTGGGATGCTTGTTAAAAATTTACAGTCCTGGCATTCCTTCAAGCTGATTTTAATGATATGGATCAGAGGGTGAGATACTGGATTCATATCAGTCAACCTAAGAAAACAGTTTCCTTCTTTATCTTAAGTCATATTAATATTCTTTTTTTTTAACCCTGGGAATCTGCAATAAAGATAGAAATAAAGAGTCATCCTTGTCTGGGTGCATGCATCAATCTACAGTTGAATGTCTGACTAGTCATGGTCATTTACTGACTACTCCTGTTTCTTAACTCTGGACCTATTCACATTTCTGGAAAGCAACATTACATAAAGTTAAAAAACCTGGATATCACTTGCTCATCTTCTACTTATTTGCTTTGCTTCTACACTGACCTTGGTACTTATAGTAAATGTCATTTATTGAGCCCTAACAAGGAGCACAGCCCTACACTTAAGACCATTACAGACATCATCTCATTAAATCCAAATGTTCCAATTATCTTACTCTCCTGACCTCCACTACTCATTTATTTTATCATCATCATTTTATTAAATCTTTACAGCTTTAGCAGTGCACTGCTGTGACATTCACCACCATTTGTTCGACTCTCTACTACTATCCATAGCTTGGACAGGGCATATAATGCATCTGATCTCACACCTCCAAATAGCTCAGGCATTGTGTAACATATCAATGATCACTTTTAATTTTGCCTTTAGATTTAAGCCAGGGAAATCAGACACCACTCCTGAAGTAGGGCAGCATCAGTAATCAGGAAAGAAAAAGTTACAAATCTGAGAATCAGAAACCCACTATCCATGAGCCCAAGAGTAACAGCTTTAAGCAGAAAACTCTTTGTGGGGTGTTGGGGGAGTTCTGAATCAAATTTTCCCCTCCAAGTAGGAGAATATGTCACCTTGAATGGCATAGAGAAGCATTTTGTCATATGCTCTTACATCATGGGAAAGAGACAGGATTTTTTTTACTACTAAAGGGAGATAGTAAAAGAAACAAACCTTGCCAATGCTTCCAGAATAAATAAATTTCTGTAAAACTCAAACCATTGAAGATGGTACTAGGAAAAAAACAAAACTTAAGACCAGTAGACAGCCACTTTGGGTGTGGCTAGCACTGTATTATTTTCAAAGAAATTGTAAATAAACTCTATTGACTAAGCCACATTTTAAAAATAGAGAATGTCATAATAAAGTGTCTCAAAAATAAAGTCTAGCAAGGCCCGAGAATACCAAGAAAATAAGTGAAAGGAAATGACTTGGAATGAGACACAGCTGCTTTTCTCCAGAATAATTGTATCTTTGAATCACTTGCTTTGGGGATTAGTTTGCCTATCTGCATGGCAGAGAGACAAAACCACAGAAGCTCAGTTGGATAGTCTCTGTGAGTTTATATATATATAACTGTATTTTGTATAGTAAAAAGTGTTTATAAATTTTCTTCCTTTTCAAGAGACTAATACACGCAAGGAATGTGGCAGGCCACCTCATGGGATAAATTTGAGGTCATGGTCAAAGGACGTTCTGCTAGCTGACTTGGTTCCAAGTTGCAGCCACGTCTCCATAAAGGGAAGCAAGGCAAGACCGGAGAGGAGGTTGAGGATGCAGGGAAGTATCCACAGGTGTGGGTTGCTTCCTGGGCTCCAGACTTGCTTAGTCTCCCTAGAAAAGTCACATAAGCTTATGTAGTCATATTAGCTGCCCAGAGCTCCTAAGTGCACCTTAGACACTTACAGCTTGGAGAGTCTGTAGTAAATATGGTACCAAGCAGTATCAGACACAACAAAGGAGTTGCCTCTTTTCATGCACAGCAAAGGTGGTAAATATTTCTGGTACAGAAAGTCTCCTCATGTCAAAACTGTCTTAACTATTGATGTTCAAGGGAACATGTTAATGCATCTTGAAGAGATTTCACTGAGTACTCAGTGACTCAGCATCACCCACATTGACTTTTGATAAATCTCAAAAAAAAAAAAAAATCTTAGCAAGAATCATTCCAACAGGAAGCAATTTCAGTGCAGTGGAAAGTACCATTCACAGAGCATCTTTCAGGCATCACAATTTCTGTTCTATGTTCATCTCCACAGCTTTACAAAATGGATATTGATAACATTGGTGCTCCCATTTTAGGAGAATGAGTGAAAGCCCAAAGAATATAATATCCCTACTAGTTCATAGCAAGTAAGAATTCTGTCTTTCAACACCTAATGATAGCCAGACCTAGTGCACACACCTGGAATTCTAACCACTCTGGAGCCTGAGGTAGGAAGACTAGAACTTTAAGGCCAGCCTGGACTACAAAGTGGGAAAACTAATGAATCCACATCTCAAAATGAAAAATAAAAAAGAAGCCCAGGATATAGTTTAGTGGTAGAGAATAGCATACTTTATACTCTAGGCTCTAATTGCAGTTCCAAAATCCAAATAAGACAAACCCCTCATAGTTTATTCCACCATGATGGCCCCCAAATCACAAGTCATTCCCCAATCAAGAAATAGCCATTTAAAATAGTATTTAATGTCTTTTTGCTCCAGTGTTGAAAGGAAACTTGAGGTTTGTCCATAGATAAATTCTCTATTGTATCAAACTACCCAACCTAAGTACACCTCTCAAAATTGTTCCCCTTCCTGATATCCCTAAAATCCCTAATATCTGGTTAGAGTTACCACTAAGCAACCTTTCTTTCATCATGTCATACCCTAAAGCCCAGGATTAGCTTTGATTTTCTTCTTAAGGCTTCCTGTATTCCATCTTCTTCACTCCCATGGTTACTGCCAAGCGGACTCAAAGTCAGGCTCTAGCCTCAGGAGTCTGAGTCAGTCCAATTTCCTGTCTCCCATTTCCAGATTTACCACCTTCAATTTTTCATCTACACAACTATGTGATTGATCATTTAAAAACATTCCAGTAATTATCATGGATTTGTTCATCCAACCAGCTAGTGTATGAATCCTTTTTCTTTATATGCTAAGATCTCCATGACATCACACTTTCTTGCCTTACATTCAAGGAAGCTAGAAAACCCGCTACTATTTCAAATGGTCTTAAGACAAGACTATGATATATTTTACAAAAGGCGGATAGGTAAGACAGTACATAGATAACCCAAAATATATCTTGGTTTATTCTTATTAATAAACCAAGCAAATAATAACATATTTGCTTCAAGAATTACAGCCACTTCTCTTGTCCTGATAGGCAAGGACCACATGTCCCTCTCCAAATTATTATGTACATCAACAGAAAATCTATCTCTGGTTAACTGTTCATTTTCTTTCTTACCACATCTTTCTTAAATTATTTCTGGGAAGATACTGCATTAATTTCCTGCTGAAACAAATGATCATGGTTGGTGGCTCTAAAAATGGAAGTCAGTTTTCTTACAGTACTAAAGATCAGAATCTTCAGGTGGCCTCAGCGTGTTATGATAAAGATATTGGCAAGGCCGTGTTCATCAAAGATGCTTTGGGGGAGCAGGTAGTTCCTAACTTTCTTCCTGACCACCAGAGTCACTTTTGTACCTTCAAAGCCTAAAACATTAGCCCAAGTCCTCCTCATGCTTGCATATCTCCAATTCTCCTATTTATGCCTCCTTTTTCCAGGGGTAAGGATCCATGTCACTATCCTTGGCATGACTTAAAGAAGCTGTGATAATCTAACAGCCTCACTCCATCTGTAATGTTATTTTGCGTTTGCCACAATAAGGCAACATATCTGGAGTCCCAGAAACTAGGATGCTGTCATGTTGGATTTGAACTGGGTACTGTTCTATTACTGCAGGTGAAATTCTTCTAAGTTACCACACATTACTTAATAATTAACCAGCATTTTACTGATGATGCTTTTCTCAATAACTTTCACCTGAATTGTCTTGAGTCTTCTTATTTAGTCATTTCACATCTATCTTAATTATATAGTACAATCATCTGAAGTAGTTTGTAAATGTCTGAATCCTATTCTTAAGATGTAAATTACTGAACAAAGGATATTTTTCAAAGACCTCTCTCAATGATTCTCTTATGCAGCCAAGATTGTGAGAATCATATATCTCAATATCTATTGCTCTAATATATTTTTATTATATAATCTGTCACTTTAGGAGTAGGTGTACCACAGTGATTAAAAGAGAGAGTCTGCTTTCTCAACTATCCCAGTTTCACATCTGAGGACTAGCTAGATCTTACACTGGATAAGCAATCACTTGATACTTCGGTTGCTTATTGGTTAAGTTACATTAGAATGTTTAGCAACACATATGGCTTAGAGTATGTTTCAACAAGCATGAGCTCTAAAAGTATTTTGTGGCCATTCATCCTGTCTTCAAAGGCACCTAGACATAACCAACTCTTTTATTTCTGCGGTTCTCAGAACACACTTGTTATTTGATGAATAGAACACAAGCAAAGTGTAGCCAAGCCACAAAATTGCAGCCCTTTGAGGCAAATATCACATTTATTTTATTTTTAGGGTAGTTTTCTTCTTTTCTTCCCAAATATATTCAGCATGAATGCATAATAGAATCACTTGATGCTCTAGAAAAAGCAGGTGTAGGATCCACCTGCCACAAAGATAATGACTCAGTTGGCACACAGATATATATCTTTAGGCTCTTCAGGTAATTACAATACACAGGAAGGCAAAAGTTCAGATCAGGACCAAACAGGGACAATTGTTCATATTTTGAACACTTCTAATGAAGCTAATGACTTCTGTTTGAGGAAGCTGGTGCATATGATGCTATAGGTGGAGAGAAAGAGAAGTGAAGGGAATGTGAGGAAAGGAAAGGATGCCAGAGGAGAAACAAGAGACAGAGAAAAGGGCAGAAAGATGGGGAGGCATGGCTACAAGCTACATCTTGACTGCACTTGACATTCACATCATGTGTGAACTATGCATCTCCATCCTAACCAGTTCTTTCAGGAGGATGGTGATTATTGAGTAGAATCACATTAGAGAAATGTAATTACGTACTCTTCTCAGAGTATATACTCAAAATACATTCCAAACAATAGGAAACCAATAGCTACAAATATTGGTTCTGTGACAACTCAGGAAGGTGACTCCAGACAAAGACTCAGGGTTATTCCTTAAACGTTGTTGCTCATTCTGGGTAGCCATGGGTACCAACGGGTACCACAAGAAACATGGGTCAGAACAGCCAATTACTAGGGGATGTTGCACACTATCCTTCCATCGAGTGTTGGAAAGAGGCACTTAGTAGCCTGAAGGTTACTTTTAGACTATTAAAACCAGCATTAATAGGATGTGGTTGACGGTCCCAGCATAAAGAATTTCTTTCTCTGCTGCACAGGGATCACAAAAGTCACCATAACTTGCATTTGTGCTTCTTTCTAACTCACAAAGTTTTTTCCATTGACATTCTAGCCTGACTTTTTTTTTTGATACTCCAGCAGTACTTCAAACTGAATCCAGGCTCTCACACATGCCAGGCAAGTAATCCACAACTTCTGCATTTCAAGCTTTCAAGCCCTGACTTTTTTTTTTTTTCTGAGAAAAAAAAAAAAAATGAAACATGTGTTGCTGTGGGATGGTCTGTATGTCAAATGTGTTGCGAATTGGTCCATAAATAAAACACTGATTGGCCAGTAGCCAGACAGGAAGTGTAGATGGGACTAACAGAGAGGAGAACTGGGAGAACAGGAAGGCGGAGGGAGTCACTGCCAGCTGCCGCCATGACAAGCAGCATGTGAAGATGACGGTAAGCCATGAGCCACGTGGCAAGGTATAGATTAATAGAAATGGCTTGATTTAAGCTATAAGAACAGTTAGCAAGAAGCCTGCCATGGCCATAGAGTTTGTAAGCAATATAAGTCTCTGTGTTTACTTGGTTGAGTCTGAGCGGCTGTGGGACTGGTGGGTGACAGAGATTTGTCCTGACTGTGGGCCAGGCAGGAAAACTCTAGTTACAATGTGTAAAATTAATAGGTCACATATTTTCCCAAATATGTGACATGAAAAAATTAAGTTCAAACACAAAGCTGAACACTAAGTGGGGATTGGAGCATAACAGAAAAAGAAATATAAGGGAGATAACTAACAGTAAAGGCCTTTTGAAAAAGCCATATTGAAATATATATATTTCATATCACAAATAAACTATAAAAACACATAAAATACATACATTTATAAAGAAAAGAGGTTTAATGGAGTTACTCTCTAATGGGGGAACAACAGTCCAAATAAACACCCCATGCCAGCAAATAAAAATCCCAGTACTAGGAATATGCTATTTCTTTTTGAGTTATCGGCCAATGGGAATATATAGAACCCTAATTATAGGCTATTGCCAATATGCCTGGCTACTTTCCATAATTTAAAGACAAGACCATGGCCCTCCTCCGAGGCTTAGAGATCTTTGAGGAAGAGGGGAAGGGAAGACTGCAAAAGCCAGGCAGATACGGTGGATAACTGCAAGGAAACAGTGTTTTCCAGGGACAAAAGAGAAGATATACAAACTCTCAGCAGTTGAGAAAGTGTGCATAAGATCTGTGCAAGCTCCATCCAGACAAAATCCCAGCATGGAGAGGGATGAGGTGAACACATAATCAAAGCACCAGTTTAGGAACTATTCTAATTCAATAGTTGCTGGAAAAATGAGAGTCAGTTTTTTTTTTTGTTTGTTTTTTTGTTTTATTGATGTGACCCCTGGTAGACTAATCAAACACAGGGACAGAATCCAATCCCAAGACTAGCTAGGCAACACAAACTGCACTCAACAAGGAAAAGTAATCTCCAAGTCAAATTCCACTTATCAAATGTCACTGTGTTCAAAGTCAGGTACTTTATAATTACTAGCGGTAATTAAAACATCTAGCTATCAAAACAATTGAAGATTCTTGACATACATTAATCATCTAACCCTAATAACTCAACTACCACACAGCTCAGTTTACCATAAGGAAACTGAGGCCAGTGTCACTACCTACAGCTGATGGATGGCAGAGCCATGCATGATTCAGACCTAGCATTCTCTGACTCCAAAGACCATGCTTTTCCCACTGCTCTCCTCCATCTCCTCCAAGCCCATAACTGAGAAAAATAATATGCTTTTCACAAATGAAAGTTCCCCTGCACTAAAGCTATGAGATGACTTACAGCAAATGGCTTCCAAATAGGAGGTAAGATCCTTTTTCAGGAAACCACATTTGGCATGAAGGCATCACAGTTCAGACAGCTTTGGTGACGCAACTCAAGGTCCCCTGGATGTTGTCCCTGATTCTGAAATAGCTCTGAGCCCTCCTACCCCGACAGCTCTCCTGTCCTGCTTTAGCTAAGCTCAGTGTATCCACAGGACTTGCAAACGGGTGAGGTGACATTGCTCATGGGGTTAGAAACAAGGTACGTTGTCATCTTCTCCATCCCGGTGACGGTGACTATTTCGACTTCCCTCACTCCCTTCAGAGCTTTTCTCAGCTCTGTAGGACTTTGTGTTTGTTTTGCTTTCAGCGTTGAAGAGAAATCTTAACACTCTGAAACTTTCTATAAAATTATTTGCTGGCACAATATCACAGCATCTCAGAGGGCTGCTAAAAAGGATGGCCTTCTGAGAGGTGATGCTTGGCACTAGGTTTTGAGTATAATCTGGGTTTTCCTAACAACCAATTTTGTGGTAGTTCTCCCTGAATGCCTCCATTCCCACACCCATGTTTTATTCTTCTCCTTTGTCAGTTAACAATACACCCAGGGCATAGCACACCCAAACCACCTTGCTTGTACAACTAAGGAACTCCATGGCGGTGATTTCCCTAACTCCTTCTTGTCTCCATGTTTTGTTTTTCATGAGATTTCACCCTTTAGTTTATGTCAAAAGGAAGAAAGACAAAGTGTCAAAAAAGAACATTGACATGAAGATTCAAAGAACTATGTCAAAACTTATTTTCCCCTTTCTTTATCTGACAGTGTCTGCAGATCAATCATGTAACTCTCCTAACTGCCCCATTTTACATACAAAATGGGAATCCCACTAAAACTTGCCTTATTTATTTGGTTTACCTATATTAGGATCAGAGTAACTGAATGCACATTTCATAAGATGTCAAATAATAATATATATTCATTCATTTCCTGGACACTTCTATGATTAGATACTGTTTTAGACATTGAACATTATGATTAATAAGATAAACTATCCTTTCTTATATAGCTCTCACATTTTAATGTGGTGGTGTGTGTGTGTGTGGGGGGGAGATCACAATATTACAAGGCTAACAGAGTAATGGCCAAAGTGCCATGTAAAGCCTTAAGAGGGGATAGTGGCTAGGATCTGGGGATACAGAGTATCACTCAGGTTACAGGGAAATATCACAGAGCGTATTCAGATCAGAGGGAGATACAAAGGTTCATGGGCATTGTCAAAGGAAATAACAAAGGGAAGTCTGTCTCAAAACAGAGGAATAACACATACACGGAAGCCTTTTAAACTAATTGGAATTTGTCTAATAAATGCCAGAGAGCAACAGTTAGTATGAAATAGGAAGTAAAATAGGAAATATGTCTGCAGTGGTTTGAATGAGAATGGCTCTCATAGGCTTACATATTTGAATACTTAATCACCAATTAGCTAACCTTTTGGAAAGGATTCGGGAGTGAGACCTTGTTGGAGGTAGTGCGGCCTTGTTGAAGGAAGTGTGTCACTGGGGATGGACTTTGAGATTTCAAAAGCCACCAGACCACTATGCCTATCTCCATGATGATAAAGGAATAAACCTCTGCAACTATAAGGAAGCCCTCAATTCAATGTGTTCTTTCATAAGAGTTGCCTTAGTCATGTGCTTCTTCGCAGCAATAGAATAGTAACTAAGATAGTACTCATGCAGTTTGACTTGAGAGGCCATGGGATAACCAACAGAATTAATACATTAGTTAATATTACTGTACCAATTGATTTGGTGGGCAACTGAAGACTGGACTGATAGGGACAGTTCAGCTGCAATGTCCTCTGCACAAAGGAAGCCACAACTTCTTGGAAGATGTGAAGCCAGTGGCTGGCCCTTTGACCCAATATGATCAACGGGAATTTTGTTCACTGCAGCAGAGAACCTGGTGTCAGCATCCCTGAGAAGGAGCTGGTACCACAGAAGGAAACAAGCCCCAAATGGCAGTCTCATCTTTGAGTCTAGACTCAGAGAAGTCTATATAAGTTTAAGGGCACTTGACTTGTGAGGAAGAAGTCTCCTGACAGAGTCCTACAGAGAGGTTAAAAGCCCTTTAAAAGGGACCCCAGAGACACATTTGAGGCAATTATGTCTTAAAGTATCCATGCTAATCAGCAGTTGTACTTCTGAATTCAATTCCTTCTTATTATCCCTGAGCTGCCTGCCATGACATGTTTCACTCAGCTGTGCTGCAGTGAAATTCAAGGGGAGTTTGCTCATGGTTACACAGAAAGGCAGTATAGAGTCGTTAGCATTCATGGAACATTTTCTGTGTACCACAAACTTAAATGAATTGCTTTATTTTCTCACCAGCTTTGCAATTATAGAACACTACTGATTCTCAATTTACAGGTAAGATGTGGATGGCCAGGCCACGTGGGAAGTGGATATGTAGAGAATGGCATAGTTGTTGGGGAGCTTAATGAGGATGGAGCAGCCATGGGGTTCCATGGGTGAGTGATGGAGAAGTCTGAGCTGCAACCCACACCAGCACCATGGATGAAGACAAACCTCCCTGAGATCTGTTGCAGAGATCACAAGGAAGCCTCGAAATGAAGACCAAACACTGTTCAAAGTAATGAATAGTATTAATCCACAAAGGCGAGCACAAACAATGTGGCTATCTGTTTCCCCAAGCTGGTGTTGCCCAAGGAATATTTAAACCATCCTTATATGACAAGGGTATGAAAGGGAACAAAAAAAAAGGAAAAATACGAAGATTTTAAAAACTGTCTCATAATCAAATTTCAAACTTGAATATTCCTGAAAAAAGGACTATTCAAAATAGGCCAAAACAAATCATACACTGACAGCATGCTGCGTTTGGAACCTTTGACTTGATCTGGTATTCTATTAGCTACTGTGCTGTTACTAATGGATTTTCTGGTGGTGCTCAACACACGGGAGTTCAAGGAAAAATGGGAAATAGTTTCAGAAATCCCCTTAAAGGCAAATAATATGTCTATCCAAGGGCCATTGAAAATGTGCTTTTGCATTCTAAACCATTCTCAAAGGAGCTGTACATACTCAGCCAAGGAGACATGTCTCCCAGTGAAGCTTGTCCACTTCTGAAATCTCCCAAGACAGCTTCACAGTTCATAAACAACCCCAGGATTGGAACTTTTCTGATGTAGGCAGAAAAGTTTAAGGATTCCTGCCCCCTGGAAAAGGAAATCCAAGTTGACAGCAGGAGCCCCAGCAGCCAGATCCTCCTTAAATTCCAGAATCTCAGGTTCTGCCTAAGATCTGACGGACTAGAAGGTCCACTGTCATGTGCATGTTAAAATTAAGAAGCATAGTTTAGGATTGTTTAGCCACAACATAGGCTACAGCATCCATATGACATGGCATAACTATGGTCAATCATCTAAGAAAATTTATGTTGGAATCATGAGGTATTAAGGGACAAGACCAGATGGGAATGTGAAGAAGTGATCAAGGCTTTACTTTTATGAAAGGATTAACTATTTGATCCATTAATAGGTTAATCTGTTCTCTGGAAAGAGGATCTCTAATAAAAGTCCATTCAGTAAGGCATTTCATGCTCCCTGTCTCTTGCTGTGTGATCTCAGTACCACCTTAGGGATATGGCCAGCAAGACCTTCATCACATGCAGCCTTTCACCCTTGGACACTAACTGTGAGTCAAAGTAACTCTCTTATAATTGTGCCTCACTCATTCTGTGGTCTTATTAGCAACAGAGAACAGACTAAGGGTATTACATTAATTCAGGTATGGATTTGCCTTTCTCAATCAATGAATCCATTATCTATTGACTTCTTAGTATGGTTCCCTGCTCTGCCAAGCTTGTTGGTGAAAATTAACAGACAAAATAAGCAAAAGAATCAAAACATGATCCCCTGCAGAGAATCATATTTCTTTTTAAAATTATCTATTGTTATCATCATCATCATCATCATCATTTATTGTATGTATGAGTGTTTTGCCTGCATGCATATCTATGCATCATGTGTAATCCCAGTACCCATGGACTTCAGAAAAGGGTGTCATATCTCCTGGAACTGGAGCAGATTTATAGGGAGTTGTAAGCTGCTATATGAGTGCTGGGAATTGAACCTAAGACCTTTGGAAGAGCAACTAGTGCTCTTGACTATTGAGTCATCTCACCAGCCCTACATGCTTATAATTATATTGAAGAAAGTAAACAAATACAGACTCAGAATGACAAAGAAAACCAGGAACTATCCATATGGTACATAAAACCATTAGGGTTTATTCATGACTACTTCTCTCCCTAAATTCAGTGCTGAAATTACCTAACCCCCCTCCCACCCCACATATTCAGAATTCCTCTTTATTTCCATGCCTTGCACTTGCAGAGAAACTCAACCTTTAGCTGTCTTCCTTTTTCCCCTATAATTTTCTCCCAGGAACCTATTTCATTCTTTACATTGACCTCAGCATCTTGCTTTTTAGGAAGCTTTTCTTGGGCTTAAATCTCAAGAAAATTGTTGTCTGATTCCTTAGATGTTCCTCATGAAAATTCTGTTTGGGAATACCACTTAGGTATCCAGCAAATATTTGATTAAATATGATAAAACTGGTAGATGAAAGAGATGTAAGTTCATGACATCACTTTCCTTTGACACTCTTGTGAGCCCCATCCAATCTGTGAGAGCCTTATTCTTCCTCACTTAAACCTGTTTGCTGAGATCCATGGCAGCCAGAGGTTCTGTTCTATACCTGGATTGTCCTTCCTTACTCTCTTCTCTTGGGAGACACTGGGGAGTTCTTAGTGTCTCATCTCAAACACAATGGCTGATGACAGTGGTTCTCAATCTTCCCAATGCTGCCACCCTCTAGTAGAGTTCCTCATGGTTGTGACCCCCAACCATAAAATTATTTTTATTTCTACTTTATAGCTTTAATTTTGCTACTGTTATGAATTGTAATGTAAATATCTGATGTGCAGGAATTCTTGATATGGGACCTCCTGTGAAAGGAATGTTGGACCCCCAAAGGGGTCAGGACCAACAGGTTGAGGATCCCTAGCCTGTAAGAAGTTTCTTCCATTCTACAAAATGAGTGAATTTGTGCCAAGAACAAGTTGTTTCTCCTCTTCTTTGTTTTCCAACACACTTTTTTACTCATCTCTACCTAAGATACCTGGATGTATATTTTTGCTTGACTGCCTCTGTCTCCTGAAGAGACAGAGCAGTGTCATAAGCCATCAAGAAGTTTTGCCATATATTATTCATGTTATGTATTTTCAGTATTCTGCAAATGTCTGCACTTCATTGCTATATATATATAGTCTGGCTCCTACAATCTTTCCACCCATTTTCCCCTGATAATCCCCAAATCTTGAAAAGTGTGTGATATAGATGTCCCATTTGTGGCTGAGCACTCAACAGATATCTTTTCTATGCATTTTATCCAGTTGTAAGTCTTTGCATGGACAAAAATGCACTTCAAAAAGAAACTTCTTTTATGAGGTCTGAGAACTGCACTATTCCAAGGGTAGAGATACACAAATTTAGAGGGAAGTTTGATATTATGTCTATTTAGTAGAATAATAATAGTATATTCACATCTGGAGCCTGTGAGTTCTCCAATCATGAGTTCTTGGCCAGATATGAAGTGCCAGGTATTTGTTCCCTCTGGAAGGTGGGCCTTTAAACCTAGCAGAAAGCAGTTGCTTACCTGGTAACATCTGTGCCACTACAGCACCTGTGAGCATAGGTCACATGCCTGCTTTAGACAATAAACATTCTAGCATTTTGTGGGAAGGGGTTCATGGTCTCCAACCCATGATTGAGAGTCTGTTGATGCTTGTCTTCTGCAGGAGGAAGACTCTGTTTTCTTTGGAGTGTGGATTCTACTAAACCACATTTCAATGGATGGCTTGAAACCCAGAAATATATGGAGAGCAGAAATTCAAGTTGACGGATTACTAAATTTAAAAATAGAACATGAAGTTGAGGGAGTAGAGAGGTAGGGATGGATCATGGAGGAGTTAAGGGGAAGAGTTGTGATATGATGAAATATATTGAATGAAATTCTAGAAAACATTAATAAAATGCTTTTATACAAAGAAACACTTCATTGAAGCTTGTCCTGAAGGAGTTATGTCCTTGAACTTGCCTGACCTATTCCTTTCCTAAATAAAATCTGGCAGCTCTTTCACATATTTACCTTGTTTGAACCACCCATGTTTTGACTAGATGGATACAATTTATTTTTTGCAGCATCCTAGCACTGAACCCACTGATAAGTAGCCATCTCTATTTATCACAGATAGAAAGAGAGTGGCAGATGTCACAGCTGAGGTAAAGGGAGAGGCATCTTATGCAGTAGTTTGCCCTCATCCCAACTCCATATTTCCTACGCACTATGACCACATCTCCATGTTATCCTTTACCTTTCCTCGAGAAACATAAGGAGACTATAATTAGACTCAGGTAGAGTCCTCAAAATCAGGGCTATTCTCTCAGTTCTATGACTTCAGACTCTTGCTGATACCTAGCTCACCCAATTTAGACCCATTGTCTATATGAATAAATGAGTGACTGAGAAGATTCTGGTAGATAAAAATAAGGAAAACCACATTCTACAATAGTGGAGTTACTAAGAAGGTGTCCATAGATCTTAAGGAAAAGAGGTTGGCTTGTGAATAGGTAGAGATAAGCAGAGCATTTGGAGAATGGTGGGTGCCTTTGATATCAGTGCTGGTGGGATTTCTAACAGTGGGCCTGTGTATACAGAAGTAAGTTCTTGTGGTGGCTAATCAAGGGAATAATTCTTACATTTTTTTCTAATTTATTCTTCTCTCATATATTCCATCCTGACCACAGTTTCCCCTGCCTCCACTCCTCCCAGTCCTTCCTCCCCTCTTCCCTAGATCCATTCTTTCTCTGATTCCCCTCAGAAAAGAGCAGTCCTCCTAGGGACATCAACCAAACATGGCTTAAGAAGTTACAATAAGACTAGGCACAAACCCTTATATCAGGCATGGACGAGGCAACCCAGTAGGAAGAAGAGGGCACCAAAAGCAGACAAAAGAGTCAGAGAGACAACCGCACTCCCATTGTTAGGAGTCCCACAAGAATACCAGTCTGCACACCATAACGTATAACACAGAGGATGTAGCTTAGACCCATACAGGTCCCCTGATTGTCACTTCAGTCTCTGAGAGTCCCTACGAGCCTGCTTAGGTTGATTCTGTGGGTTGTATTCTTGTGGTGGCCTCAACCCCATTGGCTCCTACAATGCTTCCTCCCTCTCTTTAGCAGGATTTCCAGAGCTCAGCCTCATATTCGGCTGTGGGTCTCCGCATCAGCTCCTATAAGTTGCTGGATGAAGCCTCTCTGATGACGGTCATGCTAAGTTCTAGTCTACAAGCAGAGCAGACATTCTTACCTCTAACTTTACCACACAATTACTAATTTGTTGTTGACAAAGGAAAGAGAGACTACGAAAAACCAATTTATTGAGTAGCAATTATGTGTCTGGAGCTTTCCATATGTAATTTCCTGGTATCCCACCTACAGCTTCTCCTATTAATACTGCCACTTTGGTGGAGATGGGTTTTCAAGTACGGAGATTTAAATGACTCTCATAACCTGTGCTTCTCCCTTCACCTACTGCTAACTTCTTCACGTAAGTGTAACAGCTTCAGCTGTTGTTTGAAAATTAATGCATTGCTTTAGATTATTTCTTAGAAACTCTTACTACTAAAATCAATGGGTTTATCTTTGCAGTAGAACTTCTCAATCTAAAGGAAGTTCTTTTGAAGACTGTCTATTTCTTTGTGCATTGCTACACACCGCTCAATAATTACTTGCTGAATGTAAGAATTGAATTTAACCACTAAGGCAGTCCTGGAAGATAAAAAACAGTACAATATTTTGCTGTAGCTAAAAAAAAATATTTGCTCAGAGTCCCTGAATAAACTTTGTAGGTCTTGTTTCTTCATTTTTAAATCCCGTGATTGTCTCTGCAGTTATCAAAATTCTCTTCTCCAATGCTCAGCTCAGTTTTCATCCTCTAAGCAACCCTCTTTGGCTGCCAATAAACTAATAGCTATGAAAAGCAGTATTGGATTAATCCAGTTGGCTAAAGAGTGAATTCAGCCCACCTACCTTTGATGAATGTCTAAGGAGGAAAGAGGATGGATATGGGAGGCAACATCAATGTTCAATATATGTCTGGATGTGAGGATTAAAGAAAGAACAGTTGCAGAATTACTCTTCTCTTCTCTAAAAGCATTGACCTTCAAAAGACCCCATCAGTGTCTTAAAAATACGACTACATCTACCTTTAAACTCCACATTGCCTCTAGCTTTTCAGACTCTTCATAGATTTTTCATAACCAGCCTCTGCTTTGCTGTTACATATCATTAAACTCAAATGTCCTCAGCCTCATCTTTGTGGAATCTCTTCTTCTGCCTGAGATAATAGTGGAAGATTACCGAACTGAACTGAAGTATTCATTATACTTTGCCCCAAAGAAATCTTGTAAAAAAGAGTGCCACTGTCCATCACAGTCTCAGCAAACAGACCTATCTACTTGATGTTTAACACATCTTATTTTTAATGTATGTCTGTTATTTTCTTAGAAAAACCAGGTGGAATCATCATTATAAAACTACCACAGCAAAATCAAACTGCTTATACCTTTGTACACATACATATTATGACACCCACTATTCAATGGAGGTGGGTGAGAAACACGTGAAACCTTCTAGATTACCAAAGGCTGATATGGTTGTGGTAAACTACAAACTAGACAATGACTTTTTGTCCTCTGAAAGCTATAATTCATTCCTAACATTTGACCCAAGGACAAGATGAGTCATTCAGTAAATATTTTGTTGACTGAGTCCAACAACCAATGGTTTGCTCTCAATTTCTGTTTTTCTTCCCTAATATGACTGAAAATGTGTCATCAATATAATAAGGACATTAATTTTAACATGAGAAAGTCTGAGTCATAAGCTGGACTAGATCTCTGTCCCCCATGCTTTGCTAATGTTTCTGGAGGAATTCTGGCAATTTATTTTTAGCGACTGTCTCCCACTAGCCATGTGTGTTCAAAGGAGGTGACTGAGTCTTACGTCTGTGTGTCACCAATATGGTGACTAATGAACAGCACTAATGCATAATGGATTGCGTATTGAATGAGTGAGTACACATTCTTAAAGTGACTGCAGAGCCTTCACTGACTTCTTATTCCTTCTCAATTACCTTAAGGTCTTAGTCACTTCAGGCTGCTGTAACAGTGTCCCACTGACCAGATGGCTCATAAACTGACTTCTCCAAGTTCTACAGGATGGAAGGGCAAGACCAGGGTGCCAGCAAAGCTAAGATGGTGAGAGGCTTTTCCAGATTGTACAGTATCAACTTTCCATTGTATTTTCAGTGGCAGAGAGAAAGGGGCATTAGTCGAGTCTGCTTTATGAGGCCCTAACTGCAAAAGGAAGGCTTCTTCCTCAAGAGCTGATTTCCCTAGACAAGTGTCTATTACATCCTGGGCCATTACATCACCTGGCTAGGATTGTAACACATGGATTTTAAGGGTACATAAATAGTCGGTCCATAACATCTATTTTTAAAAGTCTTACGTAGTTCTATGCTGTATTTCAACGATAATTTTGGGAAAAATCAAGGCAAATCCCTCTTATAACAACTCAGAATATACTAATGTAATCTTTAAAAAAGGTTTTAGTACAAAATTGCAATGCATGAAAGAACTAGACTCAGCACTCAAATATAAATAAAACATTGAAAAATCCTACTTGGAAGTAGTGTAAAAATTTATGTACAATGTGTGTCAAACCACTGGAAAAAGTAAAACCATAAGAAAGCAATGTGAATGATCATTACACAGGATAAATTAAAATGGAATGAGTCAGCATATATGAAGATTTTCATTGAAACATGAGAAGAGACTGAGGAAGTAGGAAGGCGTTCCTTCTCTGTTGACAGAGTGCACACTGATTATGTCATTTGGGGCAGGTTAACTACATACATATTTATTCACGTTTCCCAGTGAACATGTCATTTACACAGTTTCACACTACTACTCAGTTAGACAGCCATATTGCCAGCTCATATTATCTTGTCTACAACATAATGCTCCCCAAAAGCAATAATGGTTTCAGTTGAATTGAATTATTGGCATTAGCCAGTCCTAGCTGGACAAACAACTTATCTTGGGAAGACAAACAACAATAATATACCACTAACCATTACTACCCCAGAGCAATGGCGGTAAAACCTTAGGGACTTTCATTGATTAATTTTTATGCTTTTAATTTTATTAGTTTGGGTTTTATTTTTCTAAGCTGATTTTGATTCATAGTGACAATTGAAAACCAATACAATTATTGATCCAGTAAATTACATTCAAACACAGAAATTCTGTTCAGGTATAAGTGGATTTTCCTCTATCTTCTCTAAGAAAAACTACCTTTTCTTAGTTCTAATTAAATCTAAATAAGTAGCTTTTAAAGTAAAAAATTTACATTTGTCTAAGACTGTTGGTTTTCCTATTGGAATTTGGTCCATGTTATCTCATATGACATCACCAGAAGTGAAATTCTAAAAGTAACTGCTTGCCTATAAGTAAAACAATTACAGTACATTTATTGTATATTAATAGCTAAGCATCAATGGTGTTAAATAATAATAGTACTGTTCAGTCATAGGAAGAATATCCATCAGGTGTTGGTATGGAATAAACTAAATATATTGCTTGATTAAAACACAAAGTACAGGATAGGAGGCATCGTGTGTTATCATTTAGGCATTAAAATAAAATCTATATAAGGATTTAAAATCATTTACACTTAGGATTGTTTGGAGTGGAAAAGTGTATAATAGAGCATAAAACTGAAAGAAAATTATTTTTAGCCTATTTTTCATTTGAATTTTGGAATAGGTTATATATTACCTGCTCAAAACAATGGGTAATACTACACTACCCATATGAGTATGTTCATCACTGCAGTATTCATAATACTAAACACAAGGCAACCAAATGCTCACCTATAAGGAAAGGCTAATTGTAATGGGACAAGTGACATCAGATTCTATAGTGATGTTAAAGCAAACGCACAAGCCATATAGAAACACAGATGCACTGTGTCCTATCACTTCATCACAAATCATCCTAAATGGTACAGCTGAATTCATTATTTATTTTCTTCAGTTCCACAGTTCACAATTATCTGATGGATTTTCTGCCCAGGTCTGACTAGCCCTGAAATAAGCTGGAACCAGTGCTCATCCTAGAACACTGCCTACTTCAGTGAAAAACGAATACGATTCAAGAAAGAAAATAATAATGGCCATTAAACACATACAAATGACTCAATCCTTCTAGTAGGAGAAACTACATGGATGACCAATTTTCATTTGTCAGACAGAAAAATGAATTTTGGTAGCAATGAATCATCAATAGGATAGACAGCCTTTTCTTGATATTAGTCAACTTCATATCAACATGCCACATACTTCAATGTATACGGACTATGATAAGAACTAGATAAAAACGTGTGTGCTAAGATTATAATGGAATGTGCAAAATTTATTACAGGATTTTGAGAGAATTTGTTGTTAAAATTTTCCTTAATTTTAAGATTTTTGAGTTACTATTTTCTTATATCATAATGTATTTGAATAAGATGAAGCGTTACATTCTACATTTCTTTTAATGATTAAGCAAAGATATGACCATTTATTTTAAGGTCTTTATATCAATATTATTTGCTAGTATTGTTGAGATTAGGACATAATTTCCCCAAACCCTGGTCCTTTGTGTATCATGTTATCTAGTATCTTGTTGGAAAACTTCAAGTGCACAAGAATTATATGTTCATGAAATACTTCTTACTAAATGTGAACTGCTTTTTCAACTAATTTAAAATGAAGTTAACCTCATAACAATTCATATTCTCACAAGGCTTTAGTCCTAACTCTGTTCAAGACAATCTTTGACATCAGTTAAGGATTCAAGTCCTCTCTCTCTCTCTCTCTCTCTCTCTCTCTCTCTCTCTCTCTCTCTCTCTCTCTCTCTTCCTTTACAAAATGTGACAACAGTAGTGTCTACACAATTCAACAGATGCTGTTGATAGCTGTCTGCAGCTGTTTAATGCTTTGACACATCTGTAGGTGCTTTGTCCAGGTCAAAATACTAGTACCTTTGACCAATTGACTGAAGCCTTTCTCCAATCATGAAACTCCCTTTCATGATAAACCAGAAGTCATATGGACTTCAGTTCCATATGGAACAGCATACCCCTTCCTCTTAACATCTCACTCAATGACTAACTGGGGAGTGGATCGGTAACTGTCAATTATACCTAGTCCTTGTGGTCAAACAAAAGGACTAACATAGATCTGATTTCTAACAGTTAAGATTTTAAGAATGCAACACGGTATTGTTGAATAGAACTTCAGTGTTATGTAAGAGAACTCTAGCAGCAACCTGTCTTGCCCAGCTGAAACTATATACCCTGTATAGCATCTCTTCTCCTACCTCCCCTCCTAGCCCCCATCTTCCGGGAACCACTAACCTATGCTCTGCTCCCAGGGTGGCTATTTAAATACTTTGCACAAGTTTAATACTACAAAATTTGTTCTTCCATGATCTTTATATTTCACACTCAGGGGCTATCCAAACTGTTGTATGTGGAAAGATTTCTGTCTTCTATAAAGCTGAACACTACCTCAGTACTTCTCTCTAATAATTTCTTTATGGTATTTAGGATATATATATATATATATATATATATATATATATATATATATATCAGCTATTATGGATAGTAATTCAATGAAAATACAGTGCTAACATCAGGTCAAGACTCTGTTTCAATTCTGTGTAAATGCCCAAAGGTAGACTTGTTGGATTACATGGTAGTTCTAATTTTAAGTTTTTTGAGGACCATTTACACTCTATCTCTCTCAGTATTTAATTAAATTAATTAATTTGTGTGTGTGTGTGTGTGTGTGTGTGTGTGTGTGTGTGTGTGTGTGTGTGTGTTGGAAAATTTTCATCTGGCCTTAATCTCATAATGTAGCTGAGAATGACCTTGAACTTCTGATCCTCCTGCCTTCACCTTCCAGATTCTGAGATTATAACTTATATGTTATCCTCATCTGGAGGATGAGGTGATGAGAATCCAAGCCAGGCCTTTGTACATGCCAGGCAAGCTCTCTATCAACTGAACTACATCCCCAGTCTGCAGGGCTTTTTATGTAATTAACTTTTCTAATAAGTGCAAAGTGATATGTCATTGTGACTTTTAATTTGCATTAACTGATTATTTGTGGTTTGAGTCTCAAATGCTCCCTGAAGGTCATGTGTTGAAGGCTTGGCTAGCTACCAGGCTGTGGTACTGCTTCCTTCCAGGAGAAGCACCAGGAGCTAAGACCCAGGGGGACATATGTCACTGGAGGTGTGCCTTTGAACCAATCCTCCTTCCATCCTCCCCTGCTTCCCTCCCTCCTTCCCCTCTCCTTTCCTTCCCTTCACCTCCTTTCTATCCCCATCTTATTGCCTGTCATGAGGTGAACAGAACTCTTCAGTCCTCAGCTATAGACTAGCCACCATGATATACTCAGATAGCCCAAGGACATGGTCACAAGGATAAGCCACTATGGCTGGGAAACCTCTGAAATGGAGGCAGAATAAGTCTTCCCTCCTTCCAAAGCATTTCAGGTATTCTCAAATAGGAATAAAAATCTACCAGTACAACTACTTTTTTCACAGGTGTTTTGTCCATTTGTATTTCTTTTTTGGAGAAATACCTATTCAAGTTTTTAGACAAATTTTAATTAGATTTAAGTCATTTTTACTTTGCTTCACAGATGTAAAAGTTTCTTATATATTATGCAAAATACCCCTGTATCTTGTTCATGGTTGGAAAATGTTTTGGCTATTCTTTTCTTGCCTTAATGTGGCTTGTTTTATGCTGACCTGGGACATGAAAACGTCTCCATTAGTTTCTAAATTTCACTGAGAGAAAACTGTTTCACTGATGAGTGTTCTGCTGATATTAATTGGACAATATATTCTGGTTTTTAAAAGAAATAATATTCTTTATTATCACTCAGATAATATATTTTTATTACATTAAATTTTGAAATTAAAATATAATTACATCATTTTCCCTTTCTTTTTTTCCTTCTAACCTCTTCTATGTACCTGCCTTGCTCTATCTCAAATTCATGGCCTTTTTTCTTTAATTGTGTGTATATATATATATATATATATATATATATATATATATATATATATATATATAATGATGGTTAATATTAGTAGTAAAGAGAAAATATTCAACATAGTACAATACCCATAGAGGCTAGCTACTTTTACTATTCTCACATTACATATTTTAAAACATCTAAATGTCAAAGGGGTTAAGTATAAAATAAGCAACAAAATCTTCCTCCTAATCTGTTGTTTGACCACCATGTTGTCCAGTGTTTGGCCTGGGCCAATGACATTAGCAATCCAGGTCCAGTCTTTATGATTCCTTATTCTAGCCATAATTTTAGTATGTCTTGGTGCTCTGAGTAAGAGTAAACTCAAGCAATAGTAAGGTAGCAGTGTTCTATAATTAGAGTAGGGCCAGGTGAGACTTCAAACAATGATTTGAGGATTATCTAATACTATTGGTGGTCTATTGATGCACTGCAAATGACCAAACACTAAGTAGGTTAACGACCTGCATTTGGTCTCTTGTGGCTTCCATGGGCCAGGAATACAAACACAGCTTATCTATGCTTCCTGTATCCAAGTCTATCACAGGCTACATTTATAGACTTGACCAGCCCTTAATCTCCTCTAAAGTCTTGATTGGGGGAAAGATCTGCTTCCAACCACATGGTCTTGTGGTCAAATTCCATTTGTCAAAGGCTATTTCCTAGCTGTTTATTGATAAGGACTGTGCCTCAATTCTTTGCCACATGGAACTTTCTGGCATAGCAGTTTGGTTCACCCGTGTCTAAAGAGAGAAAGCCATAGGGAGAATCAGACACAATGGAAATTGTGTCCTTGTATACCCTAATCTCCAAAGAGGCACCCCATTATCTTTCTTAATTTTAGTGGTTGGAAGCAAGTCATCAGACAATCCTACACACAGTGGCAAAAGAAATTATAAGAGAGGGTGAATACCACAGGTTGGGAGTCACACAAAGATGAATAGGAATCTAGCCACCTTGGAGTCAATTTTTAATCGGCCTTGTAGGGAAAAGAGCCTGGCTAAACTACAAGTATCATTCTTTAGTCTCTTTGATTTTGTTTTGAAAACTCAACAGATTTCCAATATGAAATTAGCTTTGATTTAAGCAGATATATTTTTAAAAATGTAAAGCTTTAAAACTTCACGGCTAACAACAGGACAAGAAGGAAATCGACATTATCCATGACTAGCTGAATTGCGTAGCTGCATAAAATTGAGATTACACTAAATGTAAATAGACCAATCTAAATAGCAGATCTTGACACACTTAATTCAACATATATGCATCAGTATAGTGTTTTTTTCATATAGCAGGGACTTCATACCTCTTTGAAAATGAACCAAATAGAATTAGATTTAAATGTGTAGATTTCAATTATCCTTGCTAGCTCTGTTCATGCTCTAACTTTACCAAAGGCCATTCTGCTGCTGCTTACAAATGTAATGAAGAATTTATTCCTCAAAGTAGAAATGAAATTGACTATAAAAAGTCAGAACCCATGCTGTTATTACTCACCATGAACAGCATTGTGCTTATAAGTGGCCAAAACTGCCTTCTTTCTAATCTGAGAGGATGTTCTGGACCAACAAATGGAAAATAAAGCCATATTCAGCTGCAGCCAAGAAGTTAGGGCACTTGGAATAAAATTGTGCCTCACCAGTTGCCTGACATGCATGGCAGAGGTCGTTGGAAGTAATGCCTGGAAATCCACTGCTAAAATAGTCACAGGGTGAGTTAGAAAGCTTGTGCCTTTTGACCATGACCACAACCCTCATCTCTTACAGTGAATTGCAATTGGATATTATTCAAGAGGTAAGTACATTTGTGAGTATAGAATGAAAAAAAAAAAAAGAGAAAGAAATAATTGAACACTGCATTATTCATTATTCCAGGATAAATGAAAATAGAATGGACTTAGAGTAGAAAATGACTTTTCAGCAAAACTTGGGTTTCTATATGACCAGGATGTCAACTACAAAGCATGGGCCTAACACAACAAAAATCCATGTTGCAAATGAGTAAATATTTGATTTCCAAATCATTTTTTTTCCACAGCAGAAATAAAACAACTTGTTTTTCCTTGTTATGTTTGTCATTCTGTGCATTATTTTTAAAGTATTGGGAATAATATTTAACCAAGACATTGGGGGTATACAATTATGCCATCATATCTTTAAGTTTTGATAGGTTTCATTTTCATAATATAGCATATGGCATTGTGTTGTACTTCCTGGTTTGTTTTATTTATGTTTGAGAATTATATACATACATTCAATTAAAAATGAAAATGCCTCCCCCTACTACCCTCTCCATATCCCTCCTAACACATCCCCTTCCAAATTCATATTTTGATAACTTAGTAAGTTCAGTTACTGCTGCTCATTTGTCCATAGGTATGGGGACATGCACTAGAATATGCAACACCCATCCGTGGCAACATTCTAAAACAATAATTCCACCCTCCAGCAGCTGCTGTCTTACTTAGGCTTTCTATTGCTGTGAAGAGACACCATGGCAATGGCAACGCTTATAAAAGAAAGTGTTTTATTAGGACTGGCTTAGAGTTTGGAGGTTTAGTCTGTTATCATTATGGTGGGAAGCATGGTGACATGCAGGCAGACATGGTGCTAGAGAGGAAGATGAGAGTTCTACATCTGATTGACAGGCATCGGTGAAAGAGTGACACTGGGCCTGGTTTGAGCATCGGAGACCTTGAAGTCCACCCTAGTGACACACTTCCACCAATAAGGCCACACTTCCTAATAGTGGCCACTTCCTATGGCCTATAGGGGCCATTTTCATTTAAACTGCGATACCTGACTATAATAGGTCCTTAGTAAGGGGTAGGGCCTGGAGAGTACCGCTCTTGTTTGTGCTAGAATTTTGGCTGGCTTGATCTTACAGGTCATATACAGGTCAGCACAGCTTGGTGAATTAATGAGTATAATAGGCGTATCATGTCTGGAAGACAGCATTTTATGGCACTACTCCCCTTTCCCCTGCTTATATGTTCTACCTGCTTCCTCTTCCTCCATGTTTATTGATCCTTGGCAGGGACAAAAGAGGTTGACAACGATTTTTGATGTGGGCCTGAGAGCTCAATTTCTTATTCTCAATACTTTGACCTCTCCATTGACTGTTTACCACTGGAAAAATAAGCTTTTCTGATCAAAGTCAAGCAGTCCAGATCTCTGAGTGTGTACTTAAACATTTAGAGGGCAATTTAATAACATGAGCATTTAGCACAGCTATCTTAACAATAGCAGGCTCTACTCTAGGGCTTATATTTTCTCCATGTTGACCAAGACATGAAAGATACAAATAGAGTTTGGGTTAATAATGGATTTGGCATGTCAGTGAGGTGTGTTTTCATAAAGTACCAGTCAGGAAATTCCCTCCCATTGAAAAGGCCTCAAATTCAATCAGAAAGTGATTGCTTCTGTGCTACTATTGCACCAGTGAGCACATCCTACCTGGCATAGACTATGGAAACTTGCCAGCAAGAAGGAAGTCTTCTGGTTGCTTTAAGGTTGGTTTCTCTATATCCTGCAGCCAAAGTGTGTGGCATCTTCAGCAAAATACCATATACCTATGATTATGTCTTTCCTGGCAAAGTGGGGAGTCATGATTGATTCTGAGACAAAAGTATAATTATTCACATATGTAGTATGTTTTCTAATAAATAATATAACAATATACACACATATCAGTGAATCTCTCAACCTTTATCAGAGAAACTTCTTTTTATAGTATATTGTTATTAATATAAAGGCCAACAACTGGTCAATGAACAGAGAGTAAAAAAAAGTGGAGTGCTAAGTTCCAAATGGGACATCAATCTCATATTCTCTCCCCTCACAGCTCAGGTATCATCATAGAAGAGGAGATAGAAAGAATGGAGGAGTCAGATGTAGAGGATACCTGTAACTAAACAGTATTTTCCAGATATGACAGGGATATTGTACATGTGAACACACAATGGCTGTGACTGCATCTATAAGACCTGCACAAGATCAAGACAATCCAAATCACAATGTGGATGGGGAAGGGAGCATGAAGTCCTAAGGTGCTATTGACAATTGATGGCTGCTGGGTAAGGGAGATTCAGTTTTCTTCAGGGATGTGGAAGCTATCCAGGCTGTAGAAAACAATGATACACCCATTTGCATACAGTTCACTCAATGAGCTAAGAAATAGAGCATAGCATGTGAAATAGGGACTGAAGAGTGGTGAGTAGGCAGCTAGGAGAATTGAAGAGGAAGGTGGGTTTCAATCATAGAAAATTGTATGTACCTATATAAGAACATTTTAAACAATAAAAATGGGAAAATATTTTTCCACTAGTGAAGCTACAAAGTCATTTGTAGTCTTCAGAATCAAAGTGAAAAGCAAAAGACTTTGGCACTTATTGAGGATCTATATGTGCCAACCAGATGTTCACATATTTTCCCTCAATGAACAATCTTTCTTGAAAAAGAAATACAATCTCAATTTAACAAATGGGAAAACTATAGTTAAGAAATAGGACAAGATTACCTTACATATGTTGAGCAGTTGAATAATTGGGTGCACTTCATATGTACAAAGTCATTTGAATTTCACAATACTCATTCCAATATGGTAAAGAAACTTCACTTCAGAGAGTTAAAGAATTTGCAAGGCATCACACATCAAGTGAGAAGTTGAGTTGGAATCCATGTGCCTGTGATTCTTACATTTCCCCCAATGATAGACTAAAATCCTTTAAATGCGGCTTCTCTTAAAAGCATTGCAGAATTCTCATGCTTCCTGTCAGGGGAAGAGAGAAGGTTGTTATTTTTAAAGCTGTTGTATTCCCCAGGAAGTCATCTAAAAACTCTTAAGAATTAAATATCTCTGTAATTTAATATCAGAGATACTTCCCTTGGTTCAGCTGTGTTATATTACAAGTCAATCACCAAATCTACTATATTATGAATCCTTTTTTAAAAATTAAAATAGCTCACTATTTGTTGCTTTATCATAATAAAATAGAAAGAGGAATGAATGATTGCATTAACATATCAAACAAGAGGGCACCAAGCAAGGCTTCTGCCTTAGTTAAGGTTTCTATTGCTGTGAAGAGACACCATGACCACAGCAACTCTTATAAAGAAAACTTTTAATTGTGGTGGCTCTCTTATTGTTTCAGAGGTTCAATCCATTATCATCATGACAGGGAGCATGGCAGTGTATAAGCAGACATGGTGCTGGAGAAGGAGCTGAGAATTCTAATCTTGCAGGCAACAGAAAGTTGACTGAGACACTGGGCAGTATTCTGAGCTTAGGAAACCTCAAAGTCTGCCTCCACAGTAACACACTTCCTCCAACAAGGCCATACCCACTCCAACAAAGCTACACCTCCTAATAGTGCCCCTCCCTATGAAATTATGAAGGCCATTGTAAAGGGTGATGTATCTCTGACTTCCTTCTCAGCCTATTTGTCAATTGTATATTGGAGGGCTACTGATTTTTTTTAGTTGATCTTGTATCCTGTTATGTTGCTGAAGGTGTTTATGAGCTGTATGAGTTCTTTGGTCTAATTTTTTGGTGTCACTCATGTATACTATCATGTCATCTGCAAATAGCGAAAGCTTGACTTCTTCCTTTCCAATTTGTATCTCCTTAATCTCCTTATGTTGTCTTACTGCTCTGGCTAGAACTTCAAGTACTATGTTGAATAAGTATGGGGAGAGCAGACAGTCTTGCCTTGTTCCTGATTTTAGTGGAATCGCTTTGAGTTTCTCTCCATTTAATTTGATGTTGGCTATTGGTTTGTTGTAAATTGCCTTTATTATGTTTAGGTATGTTCCCTGTATTCCTAATCTCTCCAGGACCTTTATCATGAAGGAGTGTTGGATTTTGTCAAATGACTTTTCAGCATCTAGTGATATGATCATGTATTGTTTTTCTTTTTTCTTTCGGTTTGTTTACATGGTGTATTACATTGATGGACTTTCATTTGTTGAACCACCTTTGCATCTCTGGGATGAAGCCTACTTGATCATGGTGGATAATTGTTTTGATGTGTTCTTGGAGTCTGTTTGCCAGTATTTTATTGAGTATTTTTGCATCAGTGTTCATTAGGGAGATCGTTTTGTAGTTCTCTTTCTTTGTTGCATCTTTGTTTGTCTTGGGAATCAGGGTAATTGTAGCCTCATAGAAGGAGTTTGTTAATGTTCCTTCTGTTTCTATTGTGTGGAACAATTTAAAGAGCATTGGTGATCTACTCTGGTGATCGGATGGCCAAACATCCTGTCATGCTAGAACTCTCATCCAATGACTGATGGAAGCAGATGCAGAGATCCACTGCCACGCCCCAGGTGGAGGGAGCTCTAGGAGTCCAATCGGCAAGAAAGAGGAGGGATTGTATGTTGCTGGAGGGCTTCTCTCCAGGTTCCCCAAGCCCCGCAGTCCCACAATCCACTTATAAAATAATCACTCAGACGCTTATATCACTTATAAACTGTATGGCCGTGGCAGGCTTCTTGCTAACTGTTCTTTTATCTTAAATTAACCCATTTTTATAAATCTATAGCTTGCCACGTGGCTGGTGGCTTACCGGCGTCTCTACATGCTCTTCTCCTGGTGGTGGCTGCAGTGTCTCTCTCTCAGCCTTCCGCTTCCCAGAATTCTCCTCTCTCCTTGTCCCACCTACCTCCTGCCTGGTCATTGGCCATCAGTGTTTTATTTACATAGAGTGATATCCACAGCATTGTATGAGTGAGAATTGTTGAGACCATGATTGGAAAAAGCATAGGGACAAATAGCCAAACTAGTGAAAATGCATGAACTGTGAACCAATAGCTGAGGAGCCTCCAACTGGATCAGGCCCTCTGGATAAGTGAGACAGTTGATTAATTTGAATGGTTTGGGAGGTTCCCAGGCAATGGGACTGGGACCTATCCTTAGTGCATGAGCTGGCTCTTGGAACCTGGGGCTTATTCAGGGACACTTTGCTCAGCCTGGGCGAAGGGAGGAGAGGACTAGACCTGCCTCTATTGAATCTACCAACATGAGCTGAATTCCCTGGAGAATCCTTATGTAGGGACACTTTGCTCAGCCTGGGCAAAGGGAGGAGAGGACTAGATCTGCCTCTATTGAATCTACCAGGTTGAGCTGAATCCCCAGGGGAGTCCTTGCCCTGGAGGAGAGGGGAATGGGGGTGGGCTAGAAGGAGGGCAGGGGGTGGGTGGGCTAGAGGAGGGAAGACGGGAATCCGTGGCTGATATGTAAAATTAAATTAAATTATAAAATAAATTTTTAAAAAATTATGGAGGCTAATTATATTCAAACTACCACAGCTTATTACCTTGTTCTACCCAGCATCAAGTCCTACTCTGAAGGTCATGTGATATCCCCAGAGTGTCTCAAGTTGTAGATTTGGGTTCATAGGCATTTAGCCAGGATTCAGTTTAGCAGAGCAAAAACCTACTCTGTCCCATCACTGCTCAAGATGTTTATGTTACTCTCTAGTCATTGAAAGACTAAAACCTTCTGACTCATGATGTCCTCTGTATCTTTCTCATACTTTCCCTTCATTCTTCTATTACAACACACCAGTTGAATGTGGAATGTGGAATTTCCCTTGGCTCACTTGGATAGCTTCAGATGCTGTGCAGTGATTACAAAGTTCCAGATGAGGCAACTAAATTCAAGGCAGACTACCTTCCACCAGAAACAACCTGTGGTTTTCACAGGGCTACATGATATTTCAAAGCCTCAGCTACTCATGCGTAAAACAGAGTTGGTAGAAGTATCTACCTCTGAATCACTGTAGGAATATTAACTAGATGATTTTGAAAGTACAGCAGGTATAGCTCCTGACATGTCTTTTACATAATCAAGTGGAAGGAACAAAATGCCTTTCCATTTGGCTGTTCAGATTATAACTACTAACAAATTAAAATTCAGAAAATCCTTGTTCTCATAGTAAGATGGCATTGTATAGTCTGGATATGAGGGCACGGATATCTATGGACTGGCCCATCTTCAGTTTTTGTATGCATCCTGGTAGGATCTGATGTTCTGGGTGTTGATCTATGCCATGTGACCACCCCAAAGTGGTTGGCATGAGTGAGGGGACAGGGGAGGGTCATAATTAGCTTTATCTAACCCATATAGAGAGTGGAAAAAGAGAATATGATGAAGGAAGATTTGTGTGCTATTGTGAATCTCTAAATGATGAGACTAACACTAGATAATGACTGTAGGACATTATTAACGAGAGAAAAATGATTAAAAATCATTCAAATGCTTGTTTTCTTCTATTTCAAATCAAAATATAGAGATAGAAATGGCAAGGGCAACTGAAGGCTTATACTGATTTTATTTAATAGGAGCAACAAAGGATTAATTAGTGCTGGAGGAGCTGCAGAGGTGGGTCTAAGCAATGCTAGTGAAGTGGACAAAAGCAGATATCTAATTAGGTTAATCAGGGTTTCCTGTAATGCATAATTAGGCCAACCAAGAATTGCTTTGTAAGATTCTTTCTACCGTCTTTCATAATTTACTAAAATGCTTCCTTTAAACTTTCTGCTTTTTCTACAGATAAACAGCTTTGAAAAACATTACTCATTCCTGTTGGAAACATGCAAATGGAAGGACAGAAGTTATTCAAATAAAGGAATATTTTCCTAAGCTTGTTTGTCTCTTTTATATTTGAGTAAGACCTCATGAATCCTCTTGTTTCAGGAACAAATGTGTAAGAGTAACAAAATTCAGGAAGACATTAATTGCCAGTGCCTCCAGTTTTGTTACAAAACCTTTTTTTATGTTTCAAGACAGAATTTCTCTGTTTAACAGCTCTGGTTGTCCTGGAACTCACTCTGTAGACAATGATGGCCTTGAACTCACAGAGATCCACCCACCTCTACCTTGCAAGTGTTGGGAATAAAGACACCACCACCTGGTCAAAAGCTTTTTTATTTAAAGGTAAACTTTCTTATTTAAAATTCTTTCAAACAATGTATTTTTATCATGTTTTCTCCCTCCTCCTATTCCCCACCTATCTACCTACCCAACTTTACACACACACACACACACACACACACTCACTTACTCAGAAATGAAAATAAAAACAAACAGAAGACCAGTAAAACAAACAAAAAAATGTCAAAACAAAAATGCCCCAAAACATTTAAAAACCATTGAGCTTGTTCTGTGTTGACCCATTACTCCTGGACATGGGCCTATCCTGGAGTGTGATTGATATATCCAGTGACACTCCATTAAGAAAACTGATATTCCCTTTGTCATCAGGTATGAACTACAAATAACTTCCTGGATAGAGGTGAGAGCCTATTTCCACTTCTTCACCTCAGTGCTGGGACCCAATCTGTATCAAACCTGTCTAGGTCTTACGTGTGTTGCTACATTTCTATGAATTTATATATGCATCGATCCTATTGTGTCTGGAAGACACAGTTTCCATTGAGTCATCCATCCCCTCTGGTTCTTACAATCTTTCTACATCCTCTTCTACCTAGATCTCTAAGCCCCATTTACAAGAGTAGAAGACTTCTGGATAAGTGAGACAGTTGATTAGCTTGGACTGTCTGGGAGGCCCCCAGGCAGTGGAGCCGGGACCTGTCCTTGGTCCATGAGCTGGCTTTTTGGAGCCTGAGGCCTATTCTGGGATACTTTGCTCAGCCTTGGCATAGGGAGGAGGGGACTGGACCTGCTTTGGCTGAGTCTACCAGGCTGGGTTGACTCCCCAGGGAGGAGGCAAGGAATGGGGGGTGGATTGGGGGGAGGGCTGGGGGGTGAGAGGAGGGAGGACAGGGAATTCCATGGCTGATATGTGAAATTAAGTTAATTATAAAATAAAAATATTTTTTTAAAAAGAGTAGAAGTAAGTCATTTTGAAATCAAGTTCCAGTTATAATTTTAATCAGGCAGTGTTATCATAGTCACATGTAAGTAGACCTTTTCATTGAGACAGCTAGTTTGCCAATAATGACATGAGACTTATTATTAATTATAAAAGCTTAGCCAATAGCTTAGGCTTGTTATCACTAGCTCTTACAACTTAAATCAAAACATTTTTATTATTGTTCCTTTGGTCTCTTTGTTTTATTACCTTTACTCTGTACTGCCCATGCTGCTTCCTCTCTCTCTGGGTAGTGACTCCTGTCTTCTTCTTGGGAAGAAGACAGGAGTCACTGTCTTCTTCCTGTGTGCTTGAAAATCCTGCCTAGCTATTGGTCATTCAGCTTTTTATTAAACCAGTCAGAATACTATATCTTCACAGTGTACAAAAAGATTATTCCACAACAGTCATGAAGTATTCAGGAGAGAGGGAAGGAGGAGGGAGGGAAAGAGGGAGACTCAGAAGACTTTTGTCTTTTCCTCTATATTTCTCTTCATAAGGAATTTCTTCTCTATGGTTACATACAGGCCAAACCTTCAAAAATGAGAGATAAACATGAACCTTAGACAGTATAACTATGCCTGTTAAATTGAATGTCATATATACAAGCAAGTTTAGAAATGTTTATATGAAAAGAATGAACAAGGAAATGTAGGAGGTAATCATGGAGGTCACGGAAAGTTTCCTTTTCTTCTTTTGTTTTCAAATGAAACACATTTTAAGCTACAGATTAAAAGTGCATTGTGAGAAGACATTGGTAAGACCATTAGAAAATAACATGAAATATGACCATCTCAAGTAATAAATTAGGAACATAATTAAGTAACTGACTACTCACTTCTTGAACCTTTAAGCCAAGTGCTATAATCTGGGCTTTAAAATTAATAAGGAAACCATAGTAACAGATATTGAGGAATACTTCCAAAGAAATCTTGCTTCATTTCATTGTAATCTTAAAATGTAGATATTTGAGTGGGCAGTGAATCAGATAAGTACTCTGAAACACGACTTTAATTTATTACCAACCAGAATTAAATAAGCTCTGAAGGAGTACATTACAAGAAATTGAAAGCTGGAACCAATTAGAGATGTTCCTAGCCCAAGGTTACCCAATTCCCCTAGAGGACCTATAAACCATCAGCTGACATTCTGTTCCACGATGTGTCAAATCAAAATGAAAATATAACTGGATATTATGGAACACCTTTGGAAAAATGCTTTATGAAAACACACCTCACTGACATGCCAAATCCATTATTAACCAAAACTCTATTTGTATCTTTTAACAACAGCTTGTCTCATATTTACAGATTTTGTCCTGAGTCCAAACAAAAAGCTATCATTATGAGTGTAGCTCAAGAAAGACCCTTCTCCTAGGATAACAAGTACCCTGCTTCCTTAATGTCTAATCTTACTCCATTTTAAGAACCTCATTTATATATAATTGTTGTTGACAGATATAGATAGTATAAAGATACATGTAAAGATTTTATATACACATGTATATATAAATATATTTGTACACAAATGTTTGCATGATAGCAAGAGAGAAAATATATGTGGTGTGTGTGTGTGTGTGTGTGTGTGTGTGTGTGTGAAAAAGAGAGAGATGGGGGGAGAGAGAGAGCACTTTTTTTGTTTATTTTTTCCACCCTAATCTGCTTCCTTTACATGTTTCCCTTAGTAGTTCTTTATCAGCAAATCTGTTGACCCAAACCCTCCAAATCAGGCTGTTCATTTCTGAAATTTGATTTCAGACATGTTTAAAATTAAATTTAGTTCCATATAGATAACAATCAAAAAGTATTTGTAAATGTCAGTTACTGTGTGACTACATTATCTTGCTCCTTTTCCTCCCTCATCTTGTACTGTATTCATCAGTAGATGAATGCTTAAAAAAGGAAGGTCTGAATTTAGAGATTATTGTTATCCTTATCATCTAACAACACCCTTTCTCCAAGACCAATAAGCTATGGGTTGTTGGTTGAAGCCATAAAATCTGAGGGGGCAATGAAGATGCACCTCCTCCACTTCTGTCCTACAATAATGCAGATAATCAAAGAGCAACTCATCTTTGGAGGGATGTCATTCTGATTGATAGTCATGAGAGGTTGATGGCTATCCCATAAAATCTACTTTCCCCCCTTCCTTTCTCTAATATTTAGCTGTCCCCAAGAATATTTTTCATTCCTTGCTTTCCTCCTACACCCATACTAGATCAGTATTAGGCTGGTGAATAGCAAGCTAACTCTAGGAAATAAAGATGGGACATTCTCCCAGTTAAGGCAGTTTATCACCAGAGATTAAAACAAATGTGAGTCTGAGATCTCTATTGTATCCCTTGCAAATGATCCTATTTCTCTTCTTTAAGGAAGATATATACATATCGGATTCTACCAAATGAATTAACAAATTCATCTAAAAGGACAAGGACACTTACATTATTCAAAAGCATGTGATATATCTAAATTAATCTAATGGCACATTTTGTTTTAAATTTTTGCATTTGCTCACGTCTTCTTAATGAAGTTTCAGGATGTCCATAATTTAAAGAATGAAACAATCTCTCATTGCTCTGATTATTATACTTCGCATTAATAAGTGATTATTCCCAAGTTGGGCCAAGAAAGTGTAAAGACAATCTGCTCTTCACAAACACTTTTTGTTTAGGACAGAGATATTCTTTTAATGAGAAAAGGCTCATTAGATTTTCATTACTCAAACTTCTGTCAAATGAGCAAGATCTTAACAAAATAACAAAACTCAGTCACTGTTTCTAAGGAGATTAAATGTTCAGGGAATGTTCATATTTGATTATCTCTTCTGGAATCTTGCAGGCATCAACTGAATCTCAGTTACAAGGCTATAAACACAGTTGATATGACACAGGATTAACTATGGGCAATGGGGATAGGAAGTACAATAAATTGATATTGAATGCTGTAGAATGTTGAATAATCTCAATATGTGTTCTGCCTGTTCAGCTTGCTACAACAAAGTACTTTAGACTGGGCATCTCTGATGCTTAATGTTAAATGTCAACTTGGCACAGCCTAGAATCACCTGGGAAGACAATCTCAATAAGAAGTTGTCTAGAGTGGATTGGCCTATGGGCATGTCTATGATAAATTATATTGACTACCTTAATGATGTGGGAAGATGCTTCCATTGTGGTTCACCATGCTCTGGGCAGAGGATTCTGGATTGTTTAAGAGTGGAAAACGCAGGGTGAACACTAACCTGCATGGATTCATACGTTGCTCTCTACTGCTGTCTATGGATGTAATATAACTACTTATTTCAAGGTTTTGCCACATTGAATTCCCTGCAATGATGGGCTGTAACCTGCAACTGTGAACCAAATAAACCCTTCCTCCCTTAACTTTCATTTGTCAGGATATTTTGTCACAGCAATAGCAATCAGAACGATCAGCATCTTTAACAAGAAACATAAATGTGTGCTTAAGACACTGGAGACTGAAAACTCCAAGAAAGATGCTCTACCACCTGGAAAGAGGTCTCTTCCTCCTTTATCCTCACATAATGTTAAGGAATTTAGGAATTTGTATTGTGCTTCTGCTTGTAAAAATGTTAATCCAAAATTGTGAGACTTCCACCTTTGATACCAAATTTCCAATCAATGTAACATACTGGGATTAGGGTTTCAACACAACTTGGGTGAATCACTAGCATTTAGTCTATTACACTACTCTCAAGGAGTATTTTTTTGGC